>NC_135222.1:4345919-4613419 GCF_052324685.1 Brachyhypopomus gauderio | reverse complement strand
TCTCTCTCTCTCTCTCTCTCTCTCCTCTCTCTCTCTCTCTCTCTCTCTCTCTCTCTTTATCTAGCTCTCTCTCTCATACTCCCTCCCATGGCTCCTACAGCTGTTGTGTCAATCAGGTGAATTAATTACCAGCAAACAAATCTGTTGAGGAAAGCCCACAAACCCTTGCCACACACACAATTCCCCAACCTTGCTCAGTGTCTTAGCCTCAGCAGCCTACATAAAGGTCTACAGGGAGGCTCCCCCAGGTCTCCACCGTGTGTGTGTGTGTGTGTGTGTGGTGTGTGTGTGGTGTGTGTGTGTGTGTGTGTGCGTGCGTGAGCAGCATGTTGGACAGACACGGACCGTGCGTTCTCCTCCCAAAACATCTGCTGGCGTGTGGACACAGTGGTGCGGCTGCGACCCCACGGACACGCAGACAGCCGTGAGCCCCGACGCTCGTAGCGACATTTGCGCCCGCTGACGGCCCCTCTCCGCGCACGCGGGTGAAAGTCTGGCAGTTAGCAGCGCAAGCAGGAGAGAAGAAAAGGACTGCTAAAGGCTGAGATAATGAAAGCCTTCACCAAAAGGGGATCGCAGCCCTGGGATGCAAAACGTGACTATTAACACGCTGGACGTTGAGCTGTGGTTCCCCCTGCCGCTCCAAAGTGAGCGGTTCTGGCCCGGGGGGGGGGGGGGGGGGGGGACGGGGGGGGGCACGGGCCTGAGACTAGTGCGCTGCAGGTAGACAGCAGCCGCCCTCCAGGGGGTGACCTCTCGACCCGGGCCATGTGTTAAATGGCATCTTTTCTTTGGGTGGCTCACAGTTCTCCTGGCACCTCGCACGCACATGAAATGACACACACAAACACAAACGCAGTGACATACTCTCCCTAATTACATCTAGAAAACTTTGGTTTTAAAAAGGGACAATCATGCAGATACACACACACACACACGGATATAAAAACACACCAGGCGATCAAAGTGTTCCTCAGAATATCGCGCCTACCGCCAGTATTTCACAAGACAAACCTCATCATTCAGGCACCTTCAGAGCAAGCCTAGTGTTTATGAGGGCTCACACAAATACAACCAATAAACACCTAAAGCTCCAATAAACACACCGTCTTACTACCCTGCAAACATCCCTCTTCTAAAACCGCCCAAGAAGGAAAACCATCCTCCTTTACTTCTTCATCCTGCCTTCCTGCTACTGTTCTGGGGTCAGTTTCGCCACACTGCCATAACATAGTTAAGGCTTCTCTTTTTTCAAGGGGCAGGCTGCATTCAGATCAGTGCTTACAACTTCAACTCAAATTGGAGAGAGTAGAGTAAAAACTCTTTGCGGTGTTCTACACCGGTGCACATTGTATGGACCCAGGTCCCCCTCCAGGACTTATTAAAAATGAAAAGAGACTTTGTCAAACCTCATATCAGTCTACTTTCTTTCTCCATTTCACACAACTGGGTTTTATTTTGTGAAGATGGAGAGGCGTGTGTGTGTGTGTGTGTGTGTGTGTGTGTGTGCGTGTGTGTGTGTGTGTGTGTGTGTGTGTGTAAGGGGGGTGGGTGTTGGAATGATGACACAGGAGAAAGCAGAGGGGAGGAGGTTGAGGAGGGGCTGTGTGAGCCCACACGTGTTGTGGGTAACTTATCTGGCTTTCGCATCGTTTAACCGCGACGTCTGCACCTTTAGACGGTGAAAAAAGAAAGACGCACTGTTCAGCCTAATGCGTGAACGTCGCCAACGCACACCTTTCCGTCACACAGGAGGAGAAGGTCTGACTTGTAGGGCCCGAGTTTGTGGTTCCTGGGAGCTTACAGTGGAGAACATGAGCATATGAGAGAGAGAGAGAGAGAGAGAGAGAGAGAGAGAGAGAGAGAGAGAGAGAGAGCGCCCCCTGGAGGCGGGAAGAAAGTTCTCCAAACAACCTCAAAACAACCTCAACGAAAAAGGAGGCACCTAGTGGGTCAGGGGGCGGGAAGCCGAGCCTGGAGACGGGTGAAGGGCTGACCCAGCCGCACCGGGCTGGACCCGGAGCGTGTTGAGGTGGTCACATTACAGGGGGCATGTTATGACGATGGCTGGGAGGAAGGGTAATCCCAGCGGAGTGGTGGTGGAGCTGGAGGTCCCTGTGAGGGGTGGGAGGCCCACTCCACCACACGTGCTCTCTGGCTGACCCCCATCCCCCAAGCTCTACACCACACAAAGCCAAAAAGCATGCAAGTGTTCCTGGGGCCGGGTCCTGAAGGCCAAGAGCTGCCCATAAATGGTTCCGGATGCCGGTGGACTGCTTTTAATAAATAAAAACTGCCAGAAGTGAAGTCAGAGGAGAAGACTTGAAGATGGGAGTGGTATCAAAACTGATGCAGACAAACGGTCAAAACACAGATGCAGGCGTGACAAAACAACACCAAAAAGCAACATAAAGGTATTGGGGGAAAAAAAGGTTAACGCTGACCACCTGTTATAAAAGTCCTACAGGCTCTCTTAGAAAACCAAACCCTTTAAGGCTTAATTTGGGAATAAAATTAAGAGGCATTTCACAATATTCTGGGAAAGAGACCTAGTTCTGACTAAGATGGTTGTCTTTCTGTGTACCTCTTGGCTCAGGCTCTATTGCACTGAAGCACAGAGAAAATGACTTGCACATCCGGATCCTCCACACGGGTCGTTCTCGGTGGAACTGCTGTAAGCCAAGAGCCCAGGCCACAACCGCCGTGCCCACGCCGTGGCCAGTCTGCCCACCGCTACGCGCAAACGACCTGCCGCGGTTCCCCACCATGTAACGCAACCCCCGGACTTAAAATGTTCAAAAATTCCGCTAGTGTTATCAGAGGGTAATGAATCGGCGTGTTTTCTGCGTCCGGCCTCTCGAGACGGCGGTCGCCCCTTTCCGTTCCGCGAGGTACCGCCGCCGTGCGTCAGCGCGGTGATTCTGCTGAGATAGGGTCAGAGAGAGGTTCAGGCATGGCCTGCTACCAGCAGGGCACATGTCACGCTCACACACACACCAGCGCCTCCATCAATAAGTAAAACGCAGCCTGACAGAAATACACCCCGCCTCCCGGGCCATCGAGGACGTTAAAGCTTTTTCCGGCTCCGTCTCCGTGAGCGCACCACAGCGCTGCCACGTTCCTACGACTTCATAAAGTGACTTTTTTCCTCGAAGGGGAGTCCAAACTCTCTGGCGTTTCTGCACCAAGCTCTCCCGTGTTCGTTTACTGGCCCTCGCTATTAATGTCTAAACAAAGCCCCATTGTTCTTCTGATCTTTTGATTTGGCTGCACCGTCATGCCCTCCACCCTCTCCACCCCACATACCTGCCTCCAACCATCACAGGAGGAGTCCACACTCCTCAGCATGCTCAAAGACACCAGAGAATTTCAGCACAAATTAAAACCTGCTTTCGATTGCATTACCTGCTATATTATCTGGGTTTGCGTACCAGCCCAGTTCTGACCAGTTCTGACCGTCCCTCCTGACATTTCCTCTGTGTTTTCCTTGGCTGCCCGTCGTGCTGGTCTGGGGCGGCACATTAAAAACTGCAGCTTAACACACTGCGAGGCAAATCGCTGCTGTTGTGTAAAGCAGACAATTATATTTGCTGGGAAATCAGAAAGTAGCCAGTGCACAGGGCCCAGGCAAACCCGACCATTTAATGTTTGTGGGGGGGGAAAACTACGGGGAAAGTGCTGCTTCACAGTTCTGTTCAATTCAATGCACTGTTTAGTGGTTCAGCATGAAACTGAAAACCATTCAGTGGTGTCAAAATATTTTGACTCTACAAGACACCTCAGGACTTGAGGCTTGGGGCTGATCTCAAGCAGGGAGAGATACTATGACCCAGGGGACACCCTGAGAACGTGTCCCACAACACTCAGCACACAGTGCCAAGGATGTCTGCGATGCTCTCTCTCTTTCTTTTTCCCTTCTCTCTACTGCTCTATTCTCTCTCTCTCTCTCTCTCTCTCTCTCTCTCTCTCTCTCTCTCTCTCTCTCTCTCTCTCTCTCTCTCTCAGTCTCTCTCTATGCTAATTCTGCATGTGAACACCAGCAGGCTGCAGATTCCCTAGAGGAGAAATAGGGTCGTCTGCCTCTCTCTCTCTCTCTCTCTCTCTCTCTCTCTCTCTCTCTCTCTGTCTCTCTCCCTCTCTGTCTCCCTCTCTCTTCCCCCACCCCTCAGCCAATAGAGTCTAGGTGTCAGGCAGCTCACAGAGGCCGTTGTCATGGTGACAGGTCCTGTCTGTGCTCTGTCCCTCAGGCATCCCAGATCCAGAAAGCATCGTGATTTAGAGAGAGAGAGAGAGAGAGAGAGAGACAGAGAGAGAGAGAGAGACGGAGAGAGAGAGACGGAGAGAGAGAGAGAGTGGGGGAGAGTTTGAAAGAGCGAAAGGGAGAGAGAAAGAAAAAATGTGAGAGAGCTGGAGAGGAAGGGAGAAAATAAGGAGTGGATGTGCAGAGAAGGGGAGGGAGAGCAGAGATAAAGAGCGGGGGAACTGGAGGAGGTGGAGGAGCATAAAGGAGAACGGTGGAGGAGCAGCAGAAGAAAGGGCAAGGGCGAGCAGGGAAGGAGAGAGCAAGTGGGAGAGAGAGAGAGAGAGAGAGAGAACAGAGGAGAACACTGGCCTCCTCTGACCAGCTATTGTTCCACTGAGCAGGGGTGGGAAGGTCAGATTGGGCTCGTGTCTGACCGTCAGCGCGCCTAGCGGCTGCTTTTACACACGCAGCAGATGGAGCAGGCATCTCACACCCCTATTCCTGGCACCCCCCAACACGTCCCCTGACCTTTTGGGCGCCCACGACCCGCCCGACCCCCGACCCGGCGTCCTGCCCTATCCCAGCTCACGGTCACTGGGGAATCCTCGCTCGCATTCGCTCTGGATCATGTAACGTGCTCTAAACATCTTGCACCTGGCGTGGGCTAAAATAAGGGTCCGGCCAGCGATGGCGTGCCGGTGTGGCTCCACCATGAGGCATTATGGGTAAGGGCCCAGTCCATGTGCGAAAGGAGCTGGCAGGTTGGTGAGCTGGCAGTGTTAAGACTGCTTCCTAGTGGACCAGACCAGTGGTCTTGTCCTGTTGATGTGTTCTGGTCATGGTGAACGGTGGGAAAAACCGATGGGCGGCTGCAGTGCAAAGCACTACCCAAAGTCACCGAGACCCACAGACGCTTCCTGAAAGTGTACAATCCCTTCTGTGAATGGAAGGTGACCTTGCAGTTTTATCAACGTCTTTCACTGTTGCACAAGGCGGGAGAACCTGGGCACGTTTTGTTGCGTCGCTGCTCATTTTCCGAACAATCCGCGTGCAAAAGTGACACATCTGAGCATTTCGGTAACAACATTTCACATAAGCAGTCCGAACAGGAAGACGCTACCTGTCTGACTGCTCAATTATTTGCCTCAGTCTAGATGCCAGTTACTACCAAAAGCTGGAGTGCTGGGCTGAAGCGTGGTCCTCTACTTATTACGGGCACTTGACCTGCCCTCGCTGGGCTACCCGGCTTGTTGATGGCAAGGCAAACAAGTCGAGAGCCGCTATTAACCCACAGGAGTCTCCCGATTACGGAGGTTAGGTGAGCCTCGTTCAATAACGAAATAAATAAAATTCACAACCGCCTCGACGCTGCCGCACAAGTGCCAGTTTGAGGCTAATCCCACCGGAGAAGGGACCCTCTCCCCGCGTTGGGGGGGGGGGGGGGGGGGGGGGGGTGGCGTGGGGTGACGGAGCCCACCACGGCGTCGACGCAGGTTCCTCGCCGGCCGCGTCGACAGCGGCCGCTCCATAAGCTCGTCAGATTAGCCGCTAGGACAATGAGGCTCCACTCATTAGCCTCATCCATGTAAACAGACGGGCCCGTAGTTCCCATACAATCTTCATAATGCCGGCGGCCGAAGGGGGGGGGGGGGGGTTGTTAATGCAATGATTAGAGGGAACTGCTGTGTCAGTGACGGACCGGATGGTGAATGGATGGAGGATACGGAGATGCGCGGATGGGGCGGGGGTCTCCATTAGCCATATTAGCATGCGGCTGGGCGCTCTTTCGTTCCACATAATTGTGATGTGTTTTGGTGAATTGAGACTGAAAATGAGACGATGAAAAGATGCACTGACTAAATGTAGTGCGGCGTATGTAAATGGTTTAATCTTTTTTCTTTCCACTTACCACCTTAAACCCTTTAGAAACTAATGTTTTTATATGTCAGCCCACACATGGCCGATGTCTGCTTGCTTTCCTTCTATCTTTGAATAAGAGGTGAGACTTCTTTCAGCTGGTTATTTGCCTATCACAACACTGCTTTGCACCCTGGGGAAGTGCGACTACAGACACAATATGACTGGACAGATGGAAACAAATTAGTAGCAAAGTAGCATTAGCAAAGCCCCTGGCTGTTCACCATCTACATGCACTAACCCAGGCCACCCCTCCCCCTCCTGGCGGTGATCTGGGTATGTGCTCCAGCTAGCGCCTCCGCTAAACAAAAACAATACTCTGGACCAGCCCATCCCCCACCCAGCACCGCAGCCACACAGGAAAGTGCAGAAAAATCCCTTGGTGGGTTGGCCAGATTAAACTGCCACTGTAATCCGCTTGGCTCTCACCTCCTTGTCCTCGACGAGATGGAGGGGGGCATAAAAGAGAGGGGAGGGAGGGAGAGAGGGAGAGAGGGAGAGAGAGAGATGTGGAAGGGAGGAGAGAGCTGTGAAGCAAATAAGGACAGAGAGAGCATCAGGAAAACTGACTGGAGGAGTAAGAGAGGTATAAAATAAGGAAAAATCACTGAGGTAAAAAAAAGAACTGGGGATAAATGAATGAAAGATAAAATGAATTAAATGAATGATGGCAATTGTTGCCAAAAAAACACACTGGAATCTTTAGATATTTTATAGCTAAATTGAACTGAACCTTTTAAATCATTTCTGGAAGAAAAAGCGAATCACTCATCCCCAACATTCAAAGAACATTCAAGGTTTTGTTTGTTTCTCTGCCTCCATGTGGACATAACCATCACACATACTGTCTATCTCTCAAACACACACACACACACACACACACACACACACACACAAACACACACACACACGCTCTTTTTCTCTCACACACACATAAACACGCACACACACACACACGCGCACACACACACACACACACACACACACACACACACACACACACACACACACACACACACACACACACACACAGTTATCATATCACATGTAAACACCTGCGTAGACTGTCTGGATGCGTGCTTAAGCGTGACAGGAGAAATGGAGTGAACAGGTCGAGCCCCCCCCTCAATCCCAGCAGGCTCAGCGAGCGCTCGGGGAAGGCGGCAGGAAGCGGGAGGACATGGTGTGACAAAAGCCAGCCGTATACGACTGGAGCACTTAAAAAAAGGCCAAGAAGGTGACGGACGGCACACACGACCAATAAAACCCAGGGGGGCGTGCACCAGGAGGCCGCTGAAAAGAACAAAGGCTACGTTGAACCACGGTTTGTCTTTTGGAGGAGGAAGGACAGCAAGAATGCTTCCAAGACTACGTTTTCTCATCCAGCCCAGCCCAGAAGAAAGACAACATGTTTTATGGATGCAGAGTGTAGCATTCAGCCAGTAGGGCCGATGATTTGTTGAATCCTTCCAATGGCTCAGCGCTGCCTCGCCAGTGAATCACCTTAAGAGAATCTCTTTCTGTGCTGCATCTCAACATCTCATCTTTTAAAATGAAAGATCTTTAAGATAACTTTTAAATGGAGATCTTCCCAGCAACCGTTGCCTCCAGACGGTGTGTATGAGCGCTGGTAGAAGCTGAAGACCTTCTGATCTCGGGGACTCCCGTAACTCTTCTATTACGGTTATTCTCACTCCAGCGCACAGCATGGATAAGCAGACTGGAACAGTCAAATCATTTGCTGGGTCATTACTCATATATCTCAGCATATCAGCCTACGTACTGGCCAATCTGAGCAGAGTTGGGGTTACACCTGTATGTTTGATGACGCTGGAAGTTCTTCTCACGAGTAACACGTGGTTTCATATTGTGCTTGCCTTTATACATAAAAAGAGCCTTACTGGCCATGAGATTTGGCTTTATATGGTGGACGTCTATGGTACATCTCCATCAGTTCCTGTGCATCTGCTCGTGTGCTCCTTCGGCCTGTACTCTGTGTAGCACTCTTCTGTCTGGCTGAAAGCAGCACAAGTTCAGAAGAGATCTCTTGTCCACAGGTAGCTTGGTCGTGGTCTGGGGAGAGTGTATGGGTGTTGGATGAGATGTTTTCACGTGGGTTCCTCAACAACTCGGTGTGCTTCGTGCGCTCTACTGTCGTGGGTAAATTTAGTCAACCTGCTAGCAATCACCTGGTCAGGTGTCAAAGGAGTAAAGTGGTGGTGTCAAGAACGCTAAAGATTAAAGGGGATGCAGCCATAAACTGCATCTCCACCCAGCAGGACCTGGCAAACCCCAATCATCCCTCTTCGCACAGCAAAATAACCAAACAGTTACTTGTTGAATGCACTTGGTCAGCACTTGCTAAAATGGATCACAAAAACACAGCTGCATTGGTTCCACTGTGTTTATCATTCTGGTTTTGAGGGGTTTGGTTGCTTTTGAACTGTGAAAAATGTAGTCACTCTAAAAAAAAATAAAAAAAACATCTCCTGATTACTCGTTTCAACACTGAGTACAATAATTCAAGTTGATCGCCAACATTTCGGTCCGTTTTACCGGATGGTGGGTAATGCTTCCGATGGTGGTTGAGATTATTATTTTGTTTCGGGTTGTGCGTTGCTTCCTGACCGCTCCACAAAGTTCTGTTGGCTTGTGTCTTAGTGCTTTCTGTTTAAGAGCCTGGGGAGTTTCAACAGTTCTCACTAAGGAATTTCCTTCTTATTTTTAACTTTAAGTGTTTCCAGTACAGCAAGTCCTGCACCTTATATCAGTTACCTTCAACCAAATACACTATTTAAAGGTAGCTAAGCACTACAAGACATTTGAGTTATGTCTGAGGTGAGGTAGACCACATGAACACTCTCAGCCCTTGCCCTTATAGAGGTGTGATTTAGAACCAACAAGAATCGTATGTCAGTAAAACAGAACAAGCCTGTCTTTCAAGCAACATTAAAATGTCAATAATTGGCTTCAGGAGTACGTTTTGGTCAGTAACATTTACCAATGAGCTTAACTGAGCAAGTTGGCTTAGTGCATTTTAAAGGCTGTCTCAGGTTCCAAATGGGCCCGACGTGTTCAGCCCGCGTCTCCAGCCAAAGACCACGTACGGTCCTGAGCAGTCACCGGCGGGACCGGAACCGTGTGGCCGTCACGTCAGGACAAGTTGGTGAAGGAGGTGGGGTCCTTTGAGGTG
Organism: Brachyhypopomus gauderio; assembly: GCF_052324685.1. NCBI lineage: Eukaryota > Metazoa > Chordata > Actinopteri > Gymnotiformes > Hypopomidae > Brachyhypopomus > Brachyhypopomus gauderio. The sequence continues at coordinate 4,604,066 of NC_135222.1, read as the reverse complement.
TGGAGTGCGTCCCTTCTCTCTGGGCGAAGCCATTACGCAGCTGCACGGCAAACACAGACTAATGGTGGATGCGAACTACGGGCCCAGCGCACGGCCCTTCATCACCCAGCCCAGTTCAGCACTATTGATCCATTTCGGGACCCAAGGAGCAGGCCGGGGGAACCTAAAACTGCTAATCAATGCTGCTTAACACATTATCGAGCATCCATTGGGTCTTCAGACGTCAGAATTCGAAGCTGAATTTGTACAGGCACGGTGACTGTTGGAGGACAAGACCGCATGTAATAGAAAAAAACACTCCGGTCCAGCTCTGGTCCAGGAGTCCAGGAGTCCAGCAGTTTGGTGACTACTCAGCTCAAGCTCTCTTCCTAAACCAGGACAGGTTGGTTAAGCAAGCAAATAACCAAACATATGCACTCTGAATCTGGGCAGCCCTGTTCTATATAGATTAATTTAAAAAATATTCAGAATGGTGCGATTGCATCAGTCTTGAACATTTTTGCATGTTGCTGCCTTCACATATAAAGCAAGGCACCAGACACAAGACTGATTGTAAAAAATAATCAAATCTAGAGTCCATGAGAGTTTAGGTGTGTGCGTGGATTTGGAAGGAGGCCTGCAGTGAGCTTCAACACTCCTACAGTCCCAAAGCACTCTTGTATTTTGCATACACTGCAAGGTGTTACCATGGTGACTAGGCCCAATTCTAGGCCCTGACCCACGAGGCACATCTAGCCAGTGTGTACGTATGAAGCACTGGATTAGTGCACTTCCAAAGAGTGTGTTTGAATGTGTGTGTGTGTGTGTGTGTGTGTACATCTGAAGCAAAAAATAGTATGTTGTATTTTATGAAAACACAAATATATAAATGCTCTAATGGTTATCAAAAGGTACATTTATTATGTTCTGTACATGTATGCCTGACCATCAGAGCCAATTCAATTTTTATGTGTGATAGAACTGCTCATATCTAAGATATCTATAGCATTGCATGTACATATCGCAAACGATACACGTCTTCAGATGCGCGGCGTGTATATAATTTAATAGGGTGCACCAAATTTAACCAAACATCGGTGTGTTTTTGTGTCTGAACACGTGATGGAAAAAGGAGTGAGGATGTGTGTAGCAGAAAGGGAGAGTGACAGAAAGAGTGATATAAAAGGGGAAAGAAAGAGAGGGAGAGAGAGAGAGAGGAAAAGAGACAGAGAGTGTGAGAGAAGGAGCTTTCTGTTTCTCAGCTCAGCTGAACCTCATTAATTCAGAAATGGAAATCATTTTTGCAAGGAGCACAGGAGAGACAGAGTGAGGGGAGGGGGTGAGGGGAAAAATATGAAACAGAGGCGAAGAGAAGCCAGACATACAGTGAAAGTCAATATTTTTCTTTTGTTTTCTTATCAAGAGTGTCCACACTTCTAATGGCTGTAATGATTTCTGTGTTCTTGACAAAGAATACTTTTCTAATGAAATATACTGAGTGTATCCCCCTCAGATTATATAAATGTGATGCTTTCTCTAGGCAATCACAAAGCAGAAGCACCACCTTGGGTATAATCATTTCACACCCATCTGAGGGTCATGACATGCGTTCAGGAACACCATGACATTAAAAACATAATGCCCACAGAACCCAACAAAACCATTCACAGGCCCAACCTGGTCATGCCTCCAAAAATTATTCATTTTTTTTGTTATTAACGGGAAATCTGATTTCACTAAGCTTAGGTAATAATTTTACAATTGGGCATTTGAAAAATTAAGTTCCACCCGGAAACCCTTCATTCAAAACAGTGTAGCACAGGGAGCAACTCTGACATGGAGCCCAGCACAAACAGCTTCTGAATACTCAGACTTGACACGCAAGCCCAAATGAATTAGTCCAATTAAACGCTATTTGCGCCCGAGTCAAACCCAGTGTTTGAGTGACCACCTAGCTGGAGGGCTATTAGTCTTCAACAAACATTTTATCTGCAACTACCAATACACTACCTTGCAAAACAAATGGCTGTGTGTGTGTGTCTGCGTCACTGATTTTCTGTGAAAATCAATAAATTGTATTACAAATAAAAATCTTCCTTTAAAATACACATATTTTGTGGTTTGCAAACGATTATTTTGCATTGCATTTTAATTCAATGTTTTCAAAATACATCTTCAATTTCAATATATTTAGCAAATCTTTGTACCATACACCAAAATCCCAACAAAACAATACTCTAGATAGATCTAAAAACATATACATTAATCCAAAACACACATCTTTGCTTTCAAATTCAATAGACCTGAATAAAAGCAATAAGAAATATAACTTAATAAATAAACAAACCTGTCAATAAATAAACAAGTCTGGTAATAAATAAACAACAGGAGAAATGAAAAAACAAATGCAAAGCCAGCTTCCTGAGAGATGGGTCCTAGCAGAATGGTCTCTAATGCGTCAACCCCTGCCTGGGCTAACACATCTCCACCACCAGCACCACCACCCCCACCCGTTGACCCCCACAACCGGCTCAGTAGTCCCCGTCAGCCCTGCTCTTCCTACGCTGTTTCCCTAGCTGGTGTTAGGACAGCAGACCGGCGCGTAGCGCTCGTGCGACTCTGGTGCCGGTCCGTCTGCACACTCCCTGCACTACACACTCACTAGAACGCACCGTGCTCTTCAATTCCTGGAGGTTTACTACAGGTATCCACGCGGTACCAAATAAATGAATAAATCGGAGTCAAAAGCAACAGATTTTCACCACTTCCGAGGAGCGCAGACAGGTTATTTAGATATAAATTTAGTGGAGGTCTGAACTAAATCACATAGCCAAAGAAGCTCAACCTGTGTGCTATAGAGTGGCCAGGAGAGACGCCTGTGTGTGCCCCCCGTCTGTGGAATAAGAGGCAGTGCAGACCGCACAGTCAGTGATGTTATTGTACCCCACGTCCCAGACGTCAGCTCACAAGCATGCGTGCAATGGCACGAGAGAAGGCGCGCATATTTCCGAGCAGTGATGCGCTGAGATGAAATGATAAAGACGACGTGTGTGACACACACACGCACAGGCACACACAGGCACGCACACACACACACTCACACCACTCCGTTTACTGCCAGGTTACATTTTGTCTTAGAAGGTCATGAGTTAATGAGACATCAGTACCAGTGAGACCCAAACACTTACATCAGTACCAGTGAGACCCAAACACTTACATCAGTGCCAGTGAGACCCAAACACTTACATCAGTACCAGTGAGACCCAAACACTTTTACATCAGTACCAGTGAGACCCAAACACTTTTACATCAGTACCAGTGAGACCCAAACACTTACATCAGTCCCACAATTTCATGAAGCTGCAGTCTTACAGATGTTCGGGAAAACGCGCGTGTGTGCAACGTTTGCAGAAGAAAAGAAAAGAAAAGAAAAGAGGAGAGGTATGAACGGAGGGAAAGAAGAAGGAAGAAAAGCACAGAAGAAGAGCGCAAAAGGGCGTGTGCGTGCGGACGGACGGACGGGCGCCCCAGCAACACGCCGAGCACAGACGCCACCGTCGCCCGGGACTACCGGGGTGCCAGGTGCATGCACAACTCCTCCGAGCCCATCAGCGGGTCAGCGGAGACTGCTTCTGCCTTCCAATCAAAACCTCTGGAAGCACACGGTATAAAAATAATAATTACTCGGCATTAAATTCACTGTCTGTAAATACACCCAGGGCATCGGTAAAACAGGGCTGGGAGGGGTGCCCGAGGAGAGATGGCACGCAAAACGAGCTAGCCACGAACGCAGCGATACCACGCAGCTCGTCCCTGACAAAAACACACATCTGTTCCGGCCTGGCCCATTAAGGCAGGAGAACGCGGGCTTTGGTAGGCGAACGTATCTGGAGAAACCCGTTTGCTAAAGACCGCCTTGTAACTGTTAAGGACTTAACCCCATATACAAAGTGTCTTGGAGGCGCTAAAGCAAATTTGGCTAAGCGAGCTTTCTCGCTCGTATTCAAAGGATGGGCGTTCCTGTTGACACTTGATCCCACTGAGAGTCTTAAAGAGCAGCCACACAAACAGCCCGTATTAAAAGTGGCAGGTTTATTTCCAACGCCCAGCTGGTACGCGGGACACTGGCACGCTGGCGCGCTCTCCTCTGGCCAAGCAGCAGCGCAGGGCCCAGGAACAGCAGTCTGAGCGCCAGCCATACTGCCCGCCAAGCCAGCACTGCCAACACATCACAGCTGCCCACGCCACAGAGAGGGCGAGAGAGGGAGCGAGGGGGAGAGAGAGAGAGAGAGAGAGAGAGAGAGAGAGAGAGGAGATGGAGTGAGGGAAGGGGGGGGTGAAGAGTAAGATTAGTACAGTTAGTGGATTGATAGTCTCATTTTTTGATAAGGGGGCTTTAAAAAAACAACATACTGCAGTTTTCATATTTACCAAGTTACAGCAACATTTGTCTCTCACTCCACTAAAGGTCAGACAATGGGTCTATATTATTTCATCCCTTAGGAATTCCCTCCTCGTTCCCTGACAGTAGTCCTTCCTGTCTCCGTGAATAACAGCCACATTCCTCCTGCTCCCCGCGTGCCCCGTCAGGACCTGCCGTCGCCGGCCCCGGTGGCGAGACCCATCTGGGGTCCGGAGTCGGGCGGGGATCACCAGGACCGAGCGCCCCACGCTCTTCCCTCTCCATCGAGCATCGAGCATCCGGGGGGAGGCGCACGTTAAGAGCGCACGTTAAGAGCGCACGCTAAGAGCGCACGCTAAGAGCGCACGCTAAGAGCAGACGCTAAGAGCAGACGCGGCGCTGTTGTTGATGTAATGGTGGCCATTTATGCCGATTTCTGCCGGCAAAGGGACTTTACGGGCCGATCGCCGGACGCGGTCGGACCCTGGTTGCTCAGCCAACTTCAAAGAGGCAGGGGAGTTTAGATCAAACAGCCCAGCGAAAGGGGCTTGTAGCTGTGGAGATCCTGACAGATAGCCCCACCACCTAACGTCCACTCTACTACACAACCTCCCTCACAAAGGGCTACAAACCATTCATTTAGTCACTTTGACCAAATTTATGAAAATAGAGATACTACCAAGGAATGTTCCAGTGTTTTACATTAACAACATATTCAACATTTCAACAACTGGCTTGTAAACAAAGTAAACCACTCTGAATTTACAAATGTTTAATCTGAATCACAGATGTGATGACAGCATGTTCACGAAGGCCATGCAGTTTTAATGAAGACCAACTGGTTCTTGAGGTGGTTCTGACAACCCAGCTGGACACGAACATAAGAACCTGAAGCCAGGTTCTAAAAGTGTTTCCAAACCCAACCTGAGTGGGTTTCAGTACTCCACGGAGGACTTATTTACAACCATAAGCAGATGCATAAACAAATCACTTCATCCCTGCTAGCAACACGGACCTACAACATCTGTGTAAAAATGAATTAAAGAAGACTTTAAATGCATGATATACTATCTGGCAAAGAACTAAGATAATCTGAGTACATCCTAACTAATACAACTTCTGAAAGAAACAAACTCAGAGTAACCCTGGGCTACTGGTGGAGACCGCTGAAGGGGAGAGTGACTAAAGCAGCCTTTCTGACACCGTGTTTTATTGTCACTTCTCCACCTCTCCACTGCTAGCAAGCAGTCTCTGACCTGGTGCAGGTATGCACTATTGAGACAGGCATACACACACACACACACACACACATACAAACACACACACAGTTATCATATCACATGTAAACACATGGACGCGCTGGGTGCACATGTAGGCGCACACGTACACTATACATGGTTACAAACTTAAATGAATGTAAACCTCAATTAGAAACGTCCGATTAAAGAGATAAATAAGCATCTGGGAGTCCAAAGGCATCAAAGTGCAAAGATGGTTCGAGCATTCATTAAATCACGTCCATGACCCAGGCCACTGTAAGGAAACTGGCCACAGCTAGTTATTTGATCGCCTTCATCTGTTATCCCAGTGACGTGGTGATATCTGCGGTCAGTCCGAACCATACTGGGAGGAGTTCAGACGAGGCCCATAGCTGCCTCGTTGGTCAGGTTTCCCTCAAGGATGATTCACAGCCAGCAGTGTAGGCATCACCCAACCAGGGCAGCAGTGTTGTGCGTACCGTGTGTGGAGAAGCAGTGTTCATGGAACACACAAGCCACAAAGAACAGTAAAATGGTTCCATGTAAATCACATCTGGTCATGACGGTGTTGACCCTTGGCATTAGTATACAGGCAATTAAACCAGCGGCTTCAAGCAAATTACGTGTTTTATTTAGCATAGCCACAGAGGGGCGCTACTCTTGCGTCCTGATCACGTTTCACACCAATGGGAACATACATAAACAAACAAAAATATATTTTACCATCAAACAGAATAATGAGTATTGAAAAGAGACAGAGAGAGAGAGTGCAAGAAAGAGAGAAACAGAGAGAGAGAAAAGGGTTGCACACTTCAACAGCGGGAAATAGAAGAGGGAGTCAAACGGCAAAAAAACACAGGCAGGTGAAACAAAAAAAGGCACAAGATGCAAATGGGATAGAAAGAATAAGTGTGTGTGTGTGTGTGTGTGTGTGTGACACAAGTGTTCAAAGCCACTTCTGAAATCAAGACCACCTGGAACGGCTCGTACAGAACCGGTGGAGTGCCATGGCTGTGATTCACTCAAGTCTTCCTACTGGACCGCTCCAGTCCCGCGCTCCAGTCCCGCGCTGCAGTCCCGCGCTGCAGTCCCGCGCTCCAGTCCCGCGCTGCAGTCCCGCGCTGCAGTCCCGCGCTGCAGTCCCGCGCTGCAGTCCCGCGCTCCAGTCCCGCGCTCCAGTCCCGCGCTCCAGTCCCGCGCTCCAGTCCCGCGCTGCAGTCCCGCGCTGCAGTCCCGCGCTGCAGTCCCGCGCTCCAGTCCCGCGCTCCAGTCCCGCGCTCCAGTCCCGCGCTCCAGTCCCGCGCTCCAGTCCCGCGCTGCAGTCCCGCGCTGCAGTCCCGCGCCCACCTGTTCCTCCGCCGGCCAGCCCCACGCCTTCGACAGCACGCCGCCCGCCAAAGCACACCCACCCGACACGGCGTCACCCGCCTCTCCCGGCCCGGGCGACCTGGGTGACCCGGCTTTACTACCCCGTACGCTCCTCACGAAGGAACACCTGCGTCTGCTCTCTGCTCAGTGACGTCGAAGAGAAAGACGCGCATGTGAGTTTTAATAGGTGTCGATTATTTCCCCCTTTACTCGCACGAGAGAGGCACTGAAGGGCTATCGGGTCACACGGGTCTAGTGGGCGTCTCCATTTTATACCAGGATGCTGTTCCTGGGGACCTGCTTAAGCAGGCTGGTCATGAATATGGGGTGACTAGAGAGGTGGGGTCGTTTATGTATCCTGATGATTGGCAGATGACATTTTTTTCCTTGGCGTAGAATATAAGTCGTGAAAAAAGACCCCAGCGCACGAGGGAGGAACCTAAATGCAAATTTGATTGGTCACTTTCTACTAGTCAGAGTCTTATCATTAACACCATTGACAAAAGGATTTGCGCACGCAATATTTGTATGTGCACGTGCACAAAATAATTGTGATTGTTTTGTTGGTTCATTAAAATCACTGACACCTGTTCCTACACCGATAGTACGTTTAGTGAACGTGTAAATGTTTTACTTCATTTTGTGCAAATTCGTCTTGCGTACATATTTAGCGATGCGTGCTTCTGTTTCCCCAAGCCTGCGGCAGATAGTACAGATGTCGTATTAACATAAACTCCAGGTGCTCGCGTCAGGACCTCTGCTTGCCGCTTGGAACAGTGAGAGCTGAGAGTCGATGGAGCTCTGCTGCTCTGTGAATCGGGCTCCACGCTGAACGCTCCTCACATTGGCCACGGTGCGACACGCCAAGAATCAATGCCCAGATGTGTTCTAGGATGCAATAAAGATGTCAGCGCAAACTTCTGTTAGCCATGCTAAGGTAATGCTGCTTGGCTTGATGCTCTGAAGCCAGAGATGGGGGGGGGGGGGGGGAATTGGCTGTACTGGGGTTGCCAGGCCCTCTGGTTCTGGAGGCATCGCCAGAGCCCCAAACCCCTAAAAATCCTCAGATTAGCAATGAACCATTCCCCAGATTTGAGGATTAGTACATTGTATCCCATTATCTTTCCCAAACTGGAGGACCTGAGGAGTCTTCACAAGCCACATGGCAAACGAGTGAAACAGAGAGCGAGTGTGCACGAAAAGCAGACAGGCCAAAAAAAAAAAAAGACAATTATTTCCCAACACCATTACAAACACCAGCAAGTCAACAAAGGAAGACAGGATAAGAACGAAAGAAAGAAACTTTAATCCGTACCACAAAAAATGTGAATGATGAGAATAAGAAGGAGAAGGCAATATTGCAGGAGTGAGGTTTTGACTCAGGGGATTCTGGTTGTTTTTTGCCCGTGATCCACTGGCCCACTGGGGAACGGGCCCTGTTATCAGCCCAGCCCGAGATAGCAGGCTTGATGGGGCGGCTGGTCCTCAGGGATCCTGGGGCTCGAGCTAATCAGACAGAGAGAGGTCTGGGGTGTCCTGGGGGACCCCATCCCTCCCCTCCTCCACCCCCCTCTGACCACCTCTCATCACAAGCTCCATGATAACACTCTTCACACAACATTAGCCCAGAGTCCACAAACCCACCCCCAGAAGAGACCGAGGTCGTCCTCGAGTTCACCTAGAACCAGCCCTGCCTGGGTCGAGAGCTACATATATAAACGGATTTATCAGGAACAATCAGGAGAAAGAAAGCCATGGTGATCTGTGTGTGTGGCCATCCCAACAAGGCTGTTAAAAGGCAAAGCCACTTTCCAAACCTCCAGCTCCAGAATGTAATTATCAGAAGGCTGGCATGTGTGGCACATTTGGGCTGGAATAAACTGTGCTGCAAACAATCTGCTCCGCACAACGTGCCACCAGCAGATACACCCTGACCTTCTGAACCCCAAAGGGGTCGAGGGTCGGGGGAAACTAGCCATTAATCCTGTGACTATAACTTGGGGGCAGGACATTTGGGCCTCTCTGTCTCGCCCCAAGTCCCCAAGGTCTGACAGCACAGTGGGGACACAGTCTGCTGGGAGTCCAGCCCTCTCAAAACTTCCCAAACATTTCATAAAAGCAGACGTTTCAGCCATGAATACGGGTGGTCAGTGTGATGCGTAAAGGCCTTCAGACTCGACCACTTGCTAGAATCCCAGGTGTCCACTTGGACGAGAGTTAAAAATGATTAGGCATATAGATTAATTGAACACACGTCTGGCTTAATTAAGCATGGCTTTTAATTAACCATGTAATTAATCTTATAGTGGCAATACACACTCATGCACGTGCATGCGCACACATATACACACACACAATCAAATCTGTTGAAACTTTGGCAATCAGCTGGCATGGAACTCTAACTGTGACTCACCGGCAAGCCCAGAAAATTAAATGTCTGTGGTAAGAATAGAATCATAATCCATTTCATGTCTCAAGACAGTGTGGCCCAGGTGAGGCTCCAGAGTTAGCAGTTAGCGCTAAATCTTAGCCACTTTATCATTCCATGTGACACATCATCCACCTCTAGAGTGCGTTCACACAGTTTTAACACAGTTAATGTGGTGGCTAAGAGATATTTGCACAATTTATGTGCGATGTTAAATGTCTGCCAAGGAAAATATGAAGGAGAAGGAGAATCCCCCAGGTGCTGAGGGATCGGTAGATACCAGAGCGATGCTTCTCTAGGGTCCAGCAGTGGTGTGAGGGGTCGCCATTGGGCTGCGAGTGGCGTTAGCATGGTCGTTTGCAGTCAGAAAGCTGTGTCAACACGGCAGCCGAGCGTACGAGCTGGCCACTCACATGTGCTGTGAGCGCTTCCACACCAACATGGCTGACCCCTGCAGAAGGAGGGCTAACCGCTACGGAAGACCGTGGTTAGCCTAAACCAGTGGTGCACAACATTTGGCCCGTGGGCCATTTGCGTCCCGCCGGCGCCTCCGTTACGGCCCGCCGGTTGATAAATAATTTGGCCCGCATTCTGGCATCGTGCCTGAATTTGAACGACGAACCAACAGTGTTGTTTTTGGGCTACTTTTGAGTTGGGCCAACGCGGGAGTTACAAGTCAACACTAAGAATCGATCGCGATATAATACTTAATTTGTCTCCATTTTACACTCGCCACCCCCGGTCAACAATTTTAACTCGCTACTCCATGGTGGCCCATCGAGCAGCTTTAACTTTATTTGTGGCCCAGTTGTGCATACCTGGCCTAAGCTGTGGTTAGCAATCTTGGACAGTGGATAGCTACCTTTGTGTAGTTTCTTTGTCTATCCAGAGCTTTACTTGATAGAAGAAAAATGCCAGCTCTTTCTCGTCAACACAAGTCAAAGGCGTGGTTTCCAAAAGAGAGATTTTGGTATTGTATTACCACTATCATGGCAGCAAACGTGTTGCGACAGCAACCAAACCACACAGCCAACAACCCTGATGCTGGTCTACTTCACACAGGTCACCCAAAAACCGTGGGCAAGAAAACGCTTATTCGCTGTGAACATTTGCATCTGGACAAAATGACAAATTAATCGCGCTAATGGTTTTTTTTTCGTGATTATTCACTCAAACCGTGAGCAGGAGAACAGGCTCAGGGTGTGGGCGCCATGTCTGACGCTACCCGGATGAGAAAGGGAACTCACGTAGTCGTGGAAAGCCTTCGCCTCACTGGAATGTTCACACGTCTCCCGCCGGTCCGGAGCTGCGCAGTACAGATCCCAGAATACACTGCGAGAAGAAGGAGAGAAGAGTGAAGCTCAGTGTTACAGAGACGTGCAACCCAACCCGGCTACCCTATGTTTTAATACAGAAATCACGGAGGAGCCGATCTTGGCTTGCTGATCGGATCAGAAATGTACAAAGAACTAAAAAACTAAAAACTGGACTGCGAGGGCTCTCCTGACTCCATCTGTCCGGTGCTTACTGACCAGCTTACTGATTTTTGATCGGGAATGCATTAGGAACAAAACAGAAAACTGCTCTCAGAGCTGTGGCTAGAGAAATCTCCTGGCTCCATCCGTCCAGAGCAACTCAAGAGCTTTCATGTAGTGCGCTCCTGGTGTGGGCCACTGTCCTCGCACTCCCTAGCCCTCCTGCCGCACCCTGCAGGGGACTGATCAATTAAGCATGATATTTGTTAATTAAGGGAATACAGTCCTTAAAGGCCCTAGATGGGAGCAGGTTTCACTCCAAATGGTCCCTTAATTACTTCATTGAAATTAAGTACCTGTTTAACAGGTCTGCATTAAATCGCTTTCGCCCTCGCTCTTTAGACATTGATTTAATGGACGCTTCAGAAAAGCTGCTGAAACAAGGGGCTCGACAGAACGAACCAAAGTTGTTTCATCCTCCACAAGCAGCATTTTTTTAAACATATGGTTCTTTTTGCTGATGGGACAAAATTAGAGCTGTTTTTAATGTGTGTGTGTGTGTGTGTGTGTGTGTGTATGTGTGTGTGTGTGGAGACAGGAAGGCTAATGTTTGATGTGACAGACTGCAAAAACGGCAAGTACGAGTGCTCGTGGTGCAGCGACAGGTCGATGGGGCTCGGCGTGCTCGTTTACGCCGGCCGTTTCTCGCTACCGGGTGGTAAGCGAGCCCCTTGTTTGTGTTGGTAAGCATGGCTGAAAGGACCACTCGTGGCAGCCCCATAAATCAACCTCTCGTTTATGAGCGGAATATGAAAGCAAGGTTAAACAACAGCACACTCGTCCAACTACGAAACCGTAGAGCAGCAGGACGGAGGTGCATTATGGGAGCAGGGACCAACATCCCTCTAAAATGGAGGCGATTTTTCACTACGTAGCTCGCACGGAGAACCTGAGAACGAGGGAGACGAAAAAAAAAATGAACCAAAATACGAAGTGAAACGAACACAGGTAAAAAGAAGCGATTGCAATAAAGAGTAATTAGGAAGTGTGTGAGTGAGTGAATGAGTGATGTACACTTCTAGCACAAAGAGACAGAAAGTAACGGGGAATGCAGGGACCCAATGGCGAGTGAGGCGCGGACGGGTCTGCGTGGGACCCGCTCGGCACCCCAGAGCCACTCCACAATAAAGCCGGGTTGCATTATCATATCTATCGGGTGCCGTTAAAGTGATGGCAGCTTTGTCCGAGAGCTGCCGGAGGGAGACAGCAGGACCGTCTCAAATCCAATCAGCACGCGGGAAAATGAAATAAGGCGGCAGTTACACTTTGTTACTGAAAAGCTGCAACTAGGCGCACTTCAAGGTGGGGAACGCCGATCGCACAGAGACGAACACCCTCCAGAACACCCAAACTGTGCATTTAGGCCGCGGTGGCTGAACAGGCCGAACGCAGTCGTGCTGTAGTCAGCGTGGCGTTCCTTTGGGGTTCTCCTGGACACGTGTGGCGTTCCCTTGGAGTACACATGGCAGGATGCAAATGAGGGAGGACGTCACTGTATCTGCTAAAAACTGAGTCTGAGATCTCTTGTTTTTGAGACGCCTCCGTGCATAAAAATATTCAGGCGATCCCTATTGCATGAGATCCCTGACTCAATTTAATCTGGCCTTTTCCTTGAAGGTGTTGTGGTATGTAGCTTTTGTTTTATCTTCTACATGCCTGTAGTATCAACTGTACCTAATATAATACTACAGTGGCCTGGAGGAATGCAAAGAGCCCATAGGGTGTCACCTGGATCTGGTTCAGCAGAGAGAGGCCCCACCACTGCACACAGGCCTTTGAGGCCAGGCTGACACACTCACACACTCTCTCTCTCTCTCTCTCTCTCTCTCTCTCTCTCTCTCTCTCACACACACACACACACACACACACACACACACACACACACACACACACACACAAAAAACACTCATATGCGCGCACACACATGCTCCCATACACCCACTCACACACCCACTCACACACACTCTTATACACACTCTTATACACACTCTTACACACCTTCACATACACACACACTTACCCACACCTTTACACACCCTCTCATATGCGCACACACACATGCTCTCTCACACACACACACACACACACACTCATATGCACGAACACACACACACACACACACACACACACACACACACACACACACACACACACACACACACACACACTACACTCACTACACTACTGTAAGAGTCACATCAAGCATTTCAGATAGCAAAACAATGTGTTAAGAGACCCAAATCCAAAGCTTTCATTAGGCTTGCTGAAGTTTTCATTTTCGCTCATGACATCAGTGCTAAATTGTAAACCAGATCACTGAGGACTAGATGCAGCACAGATCAGCTCATTTATAATTGCATTCTCCATTTAGACTACACTAACAGATTTAGGAAACAAAGCAAGGCAGCGTGGATCCCTGTACGACACAACTCTCCCGTGAACACTGGCCTCTCCCTCACTCTGGTCTGTTTTCCCTCAAACTTTGGTTTCCTGAGCTCAACCTGTTTGTGTTCAAATAACGGAGAGATTTGGTGGACTGCAGGTCTGTTTGGCCTGCACTGTTTTCACTGCCCCCAAGACGAGGAATGTCTGCTTGAGGGCATCTCGGATCTGATCTGGGCTGTATTGCAAAACTGAGCTCCTTTATTTCCACCACCATTTCTGAGGTGGAGTTCGGTCGCGATGCAGGGGGCAAATCTTTGTACATGATAAATCGAAGCTAATGGCGTAACACTTGCGCTCCCGCTAACTCAAAACAATTCCTAAAGTCCTCTATGGCAGGATGGACACAGGGGACTGATAGCCCTTTACGTGTATTCTACACTCAGGCCTGGTGCAGCTATTTCGACGTCGTCCGCTGAACCACTCCCCCACCCCCACAACAGGAAACTGCCCGAGACAGAAGGAGGGAAAAACAGAGAGGCATGGAAAAAGGGAGGGAGGAGATTTGGCTGTTTAACACAAAGGGGCCTGGAATGCAAGGAGTTAATCCATTTGAGGACTCTTCCGCAAACAAAGGACAGACCTCCAGACAAAGGTTGAGGCGAGAAGGAGTGACTGAGGTGGGGGCGGTGGTGGTGGTGGGGGGGGGGGGGGGGGGGGGGGGGGGGGGCATGGGCCGGCTTTCCCTTACCATCTGGCCCTTTTGTTTGGGGGAGGGGGGTTGGCGAGGATGGGGGTGAGGACGATGCTCTTACATCCCCCCCCTCCCCAAAACCCTGAAGTGACCCACCCTCCCACCATGTGCTCTGGTCCCAGACGGACACTCCTCCGCTGGGTCGCCCCCTCACTGGGGCCCTGAGCTCCCCCTCCCCCTCCCTGCTGGGGCTGGATGCCTGCAGCCAGCCATCCTCCATCAAGCCCCTAAAGGTCCCCCTTTCAGACGGATCTGCGGAAGGTCGCCGAGTCTCGTCACGTCTTCGCCACACTTCACAGCCACCGTACACTTTGTGGAGCTCTGCTTACAGTAACAAAAGGCCAGATACTCCCATAGTACATTACCACTCTGATGTATTTATAAACACTGGTTCACCTACTACAGGGAATAATGTTCCATTATTTCCGTAAATTCCCTCCTCAGGAAAAACTGTGGCCTGACCCGTTCGCATTTACAGAACAATCTCAGATTAGTGTTAAAATGCCGCACGCAGGTCGTCACAGGATATTTTTAGAGCAAAACATGCAACTTGATCGCCGTCAACCCGCAGTCTGCCAATTTTTTGAGATGATAATGAATTAGAGGATCGATACGTACCACCACCAAGAGTGAAGGAACCCAGGAGGCTCTCCTAGAGTGATATTCTTCTCCCATCGGATCTAAAAATAGAACGAGAGACAGAATGAGAGAAAGGCTGCAAGAGTGTGTGTCTTACATTGTTACGGGAGTAAGGGTGGATTACAGTGCTCGGCTGCTAAAAAGCGTGAATATGTAAGGAATTATCGATGATACGATGAGGAGTCAACAGTGCAAAGTCTGCAGTTCCCCAAGACACCCCACAGAAGCTAAAACTATCCAGAAACTGCCTCAGCGTTTGGCTGTGCGGCCCGGTTCAGGGGTACATTCTGTATCAGTTCAGGACATGCCAAGTGATAACTGCAAGCTGTAAATGCTGACTTGGGTTTTTTTTTGGGCCCTGTGTGTATAGAAGTAGTTGATTAAGAATGCTTTGCAGTGCGTGTGTGTGTGTGTGTGTGTGAAAAGTGGCCTAGCCTCTGGTGGCTTGGGGTGTGAGTGCTGGGAGCAGCAGCAGTAATTGGGTGGATGAGGCAGGAGGCGGCAGGTTGGAGGTTGGAGGCAGAGGAGCGGAGGTGACTGCTCTCTCATTAGGCCCCGACACACAGGTGTGCCCTCCTGCGGAGCCTTAAAGACCTCCCCCCCTGGCTACGGGAACATGTGCACATATCTACAAGAGGAGAGAGGACGCTTCTTTTCTCAAACCTTGCTAACCATTTATTATGCATTTTCTTTTCTTTTCTGCGGGCTAAGTCTCCTCCGGATCGTTCTCGGTACCACCTGGGAGGGCCCGCGTCTCCTGTGAAGGACGTGAGGTCTGGCTGAGCCGCGTCCTTGGAAGGATTGCCGGGGCACGTTCAGGAGTGCTCTAACTGCCTTTGACGCGAAGGAGAAAGGGAGAACGCTCCTCCGCCCAATTACACCCGCCGCCCTCCACCCCGGACAAGGCGTAGAGATTGTCTCAAAGGCCAAATCACGTCACGGGGCACACCTCTGCCCCACAGAGAGCGTTTTTACTGTACCACTCTGAGGTACCGCCAAAGACTATTTGATAGCTTGTGTGTCTTCTCAAGTAGTCCATACATGACACATAGGGAACTATCACTGTGACTTTAGTAGGACTCGAAGAGCCTCACCAATGGTGCTCCATTCTGACTGGACCTCATGCATGATAAACTCACCAGTGCTAAATTTACACCTGCAGGCTACACTGCTGTAGTTGTGCAGCGTACACCACAGGCCAGTTTAACACCGCAGGTGTTAACACTGGAGGTTTTGCTGTCTGAAATCATGTCAAATTCTCAAGCTACCTTTAGCCCGTCCTCAACGTTCGCGGTGTGGCCAAATTGATGTGAACACAAAAGCATAGGAAGCTTATAAGGCATTACATGGCATTAGACCACACAAGCCATTTAAACTAAGCTACTGAGTGAAATACTTATGAGACAGTGTGGTTTATGACAGAAATGTGAGTGGAGTGTTGTGTTGTATGTGACCCAGGTTATGGCAGGCCCCTGCAGTCACTAAGCAACACTAAAAACTCGGCAATTAATCTCTGACTGTCTCTTCCAACAGCACCGCATCCGTGCCCAAACCGATCGCTTTCGGATCGCAATACGACGTGATTTGAAAGCGACATCTACGTCCACGCAACTTGAGACAAGGAAGGTATGAGCAACACCCGAGTAGAACATGCACGCAAGCGCCTAAACCTTGCAGAACGTCTGTCTTTGCTCATCACTGAGCATCACAAGCTCTCTGCAAGTGTTCAAGCAAGTGTTGAGATGGGAGAGGATCCGTGATGTTTTCCTCTTACTAATTTTTTTCATTGAGGGTAGCATGAATAGAAAATGAAAGGGGGGGGCAGGGGTGGGGGTACACAAGAAATACGAGTTATGCTGTTAAAACAGTGGTCATGCCAACAAAGCCCATCATTTCTTATCGGCAACAATAGAAACTGATGGGATTCTTTTATTGGCCTTGAAAGGGATCGGAGTAAAGCGTCTGGAGGTTAAGAGCATATGATTAGCCTATTCACCTTTCTCGCAGACGAGATTTAACCACTTTTAACATGTGGCCGAGTTTAAGAGCAATTACGGGAAGAATGAACAGGAGCATCACCTCCACTCTAGCACCGTGTAGGCTAAAGGGTCTCCGGCGCCGCGATGCTAACGGCTCCAGCGCGGGCAGAAGCACCATCGCTACTGCCAAAAAGAGCAATCCACTTCAAATCAGGCCAGCATTAGCTGCACAAATGTTAATAGTGCTGCTAATTCTCCTCGTGCTCGGCGACAGCGTGCAAGCGAGCGGATCGTTGGCTAAATATTTACCCGTGTTTGTATCTCGCATTTAGCTAATACAAGTTCAAATGTTACCACAACCAGGGATAACCTGAAGGGCTCGTTAGGCGCTCTCGCGCTGCCATGCTAAAAGACGGAGAAGCAAATAATATCATGCCGGTTTTAAATAAAGTTTATTTCTTAGATTTAAACATTTAATTTACTTGTTATCATAAAGGTTTAATAAACTGGTCGCAAGCATCAGAATGAAATGTTCCACACTTTTTAAAATGCACCTATTAGTTACACGGTATAAAAAGGTGTTACTGACAAGGTATTAATGACAATGTGAGGTTTGGGACACAAACACGTCCACATGAAAACACTTTTTTTCATTCCTGTAAGATTCTTGGCATTCTTGGGGTTCTTTGGATCCTGAACAGCAATAACATTTAAAGAATTTTGAACACTCCAGCGAACGATGGGCATCAACAAAGTGGCTGTCGGCCGTGTGCAAGAAGTGGCAGGTGGCGGCGGAAGGAGTAAACGCAGGTGTCAGACACCCCTAAACTTCTGACATGCCTTCCTCTCTGCTCATTGCTCTGGTGTGGAATAATGCTGAAATGTGTTCCCACGTAAACTCACCCTAAATGTAGCAACGGACGGTTACTACAAATTTTAAATAGTGCAAAATAGTGACGAACCTATAGAGAAAAGCGTCCGTTCTCACATGCGATTTTAAGGAGATACTGTCACAAGGCTTTAAGAAACTGAAGGCCAAGGGTGACAGGATCGCCATCTTTCCGTTCTGTGAAAGAGCATTAAAGAACGTCTACAGTAGTGTAGTGAGGAAAAGGTCCGTCAGCATTCAATCCACAACACCTACTTAGTTTGTTGGTAGCATATAATGAGTTTATCCTCAGACTTCTTTAATGCAACCCTAGTCAACAACTAAGACCATGCAGGCTGGCAGTATGACTTCACTTGACTGCAATATGACCCTCGGTGTGTGTGTGTGTGTTTCGTCCCCATGCCGCGGAACCGTTTGACTCGCACATCCGTTCGGTGGAAGAGGTTGGTCTCCATGAAGCACTTACCTCTGACAGGAAGGTCTGTGCGGATTTCTGTGCGCCAACATGCAGCAAATACTCGTACACGTATAAAGCTAACCTGCAAAACACAAACAAAACAAGGACATCACCACACAGCTCTTTTATCTTTTTTTTTTATCTTGTGCTGTTGTCTCTGTCTCTCGGTCAGTCCCATGTCCTGATGACAAAAGAATAAAACCCCACTGAACACAAAAAGAGGTTCGACTTTGTAAGGCGGCACAAGAACGGACGTGACGGTCTCGGACCTCCCAACGTACATCTGGCATCAGAGGTCAGGAGGCGGGACACGTCCTGATGCTGTTAAAGGTGAAGATATCATTTACGACACAGAGCAAATTACGACAGGACGCACTAGTGGTGCCCAAAGTGCATTTCTCCTCATTACTTACACATACACACAGAATTAAGGGCAATGCAAGTGGTGTGTATGAATAATACGTTCCAATTTGTGCAACCCAACTCTGAACTTTGTCTGCCACAGCCTACATGGAAAAATAAAATAATATTTAGTGTCTCACAGTGAGTCAGAGGCATCAGGAGTGTCCAGTCCATCTCAGACCCTCAGAGTATGACACGGAGAATGCACAAGAACATCCGAGACTATTCCCACACACTCATCTTGCTCGAGATGTTCTCGGCAGTCGTCTGACCACAAAGTTAGTGTTGACAAAAAGGTGACCTATCAGCTGTCTAAAGCCTTCACATGGCTAAGAGCTCTCTGGAGTTCTATGGACTGAGGAGGAGTGGTTGCCCTTGCTGTGGTATATTACCCTCATGTCAGCTTTGGAGGATGGTTCCTGTCACCACGTTGGAAACTGGGACCTTGATTAGGCTGCAAGTAGACGTGAAATCAAGACTGTCTCGCTTGGAGGGGGCCGCGTGTGCGACCGCAGTAAAACCGCCATTGTTAAATCCACTCCTGTGGGGTTAAAGCCATTTTAAACAAAGTTACATTACAGTAGATTCCACACTAGGAATTTTCATTCTACACCGGTGAGCTGCTTGAATGACTGACTGTGGGGTCAACTGATTTGCTCAACCTCCCCTACAGATGCGATGTACAAACCGGGGAGTGTACTGCTCCACTCCCTCATCCCGTGTAGGACCACAGAGCAAAGGTAAAGGGCAGTTTTCCAACCCTTCTGTTCCTGAAGCGTTAGAGCAAGAATAATTCACGTTTATGATAGTAGTGCACGGAGAGCTGTCTGAATGTCAATATGACGGTGATGGTCAGGAATATCTGAGGTATTTCTGCTCTTGCTCTGACACTCAGCAAAGGACCCCTCGCCGTGTGTCCAGTCACATCACGGTACGCTCCTGCCAACCCGACCCGAGATCACGTCCTGACATCTAGCCCGCGGCACCCGCTCGAGGATCCTTTTAAGCATAAATGGAACAGAGCCAAGATTTGCTACGCTCAAGCACAGACAGTTAACCAATGAACCTTCCTGTCTTGATTTCAATAATTCAAGCTCAAGGTTGGGTCCAGAGATATACAGGAGGAGCAAGAAAGTAAAGTAAGAGCAATTGGCAGGGTTGGGCCTGGATGTATACAGCATGAGAAGAAAGGATATGCGGGCTTTACAGCAGGCGTGTCCTGGAGCACTTTTACAAGCACATCCATCAGCCTCTTCATCAGCAAATGTACAGAGTGCTTACTAACAATGCTGACAAAAAGAATATGAAGGTGAATCTATAATAACATAACCTAACAAAAGAGCCATTACGTGTCTCATTTCACGTCTAGCTCCCTTAAGACAAATGGGTACAATGTTCTACAGTAGAAAATTACAGTATCGCCGTGTAATAAAGGATTCACTATTTCATCCAATGGAAAGCCGACAAGACAACATAACTTGGGTATCTTGAAGACTACAGAGAAGCTAAAGCTTCAGGTAAAGCGCCTCAACTTTTATGCTAAACTTCATGGTTCAGTTGAACTCTGGGCCTACTCATGCATTGCATCTTACCTCACCAAACTGATCGCGCTGTGGTAAATTCTGTTGTGTGTGTTTTAATGGAATTTTGAGACTCTTGACTAAAGCTTTAGGAGCAGTTGTTTGCCAACTGAAGTCTGATAGTTTCATTCCACTGGAGTGAAGTAATGCGGGACTGGTTCGAAGTTGTGATGAGATGAAACAGTCTTATGTGTTGATAAAACTGTCTTGCAGCATCCCATATTAATCAATCATTTTGAAAAATGTCTCAAGAGTCATCTTCATGGAAAATCTGCAAATAAAGGAAAGGCAAATTCAGTCATTAAACTAAAAGCCCCCTCTGTATGTACCGTGTAAATGTTTGGAGTCAAACAGTCCCCTTGTGAAGCAATTCAAATGATTAGAAACTTAACCATCACAGAGCTCAGAAAAATTAATTGGCTGCCACATTTAAGTCTGAGTGCTGCGTTTATCTAAAACACAGCGAATCAGATGTTCTTCATGCGAAAACATAGTGGTTTTTGTATGCGTGTGCACTTCTCTTTATATGTTGTTGAAAACATCTCTATGGAGGAGGCAGAACCATCTGGAGAAAATCAAAACCATACATTCAGACCTACACTGCCTCTTCACTGCTCCAGTGAAACTCCACAGAAAAGTGATCGAAGTGGAGAGAAGGGAGGGGGGAAAAACACACTCGTGATCATTATACAGGCTATTTTGCCCGGCATTCGGTGTTGTGGAGCCGAACACAGAAATGCCCTCTCATTGAACGACGTGCCCTCACCTTGCTCACTGATCTAGCTCTCAAAACCTTGACCAGTGAAATGGAGACAAGACCACGTGAAGCATGCTCAACTAAGTAGAGGGGGACGCTCTACCAAACGTAAACCGCCCGCAATCCAAGAACCAGCAGTCTGAAGAGTTGCATCCATGCTTATAACACCATTTTACACGTTCATATAGTAGATCCAAGCCTGAGCCACAATGTTCCTGTTTGCTTCAGGCCAAGGTTGAACAGAATCTAAACCTGTTTGCCATATTTGCAGTCACGAAGAGCTTTTTAATCACTTGTCTAGCGAGTACTGTGAAAAGCCTTGGGAGTCACACAAATTCACCTTTTAATCGGTTTGGTATATCGACTTGCAGTGTTCATTTTGCACAGGTCTCTTTTCATTCATTCATTCATCTTCTAACCTGCTTAATCCAATTTATGGTTGTGGGGGGCCAGAGCTTCTCTTGGCCACACAGGGAACAAGGTGGGAACCAACCTTGGACAGGACACCAGTACCACACACACACACACACACACACACACACACACACACACACACACACACACACACACACACACACCAAGTCTCTTCCAAAATAGCAAAAGAAGAGTGTAAAGTATATTGTAAAAAAAACAGGCATGTTTCCTTACAAACACAAAAAGGTGGATAAAACTGATTTTAAAAACTGAATGAAATTAACTTCAGTGGATCTTTAATACACTGTAATAATGCAAAAGTTACGGAACCACAGCCCGGTGCTGCTCACCCTCTTCTCACCTGTGTAACAGGTAATCCACCAATCAACCAATCAGCAGGCTGGGATCAGCAGTGAGAAACAACAAGAAAAGCCTGATACTTACTGCAGCATTTTCTGATCAGAACTTTATCACAAGTCACCTGAGACCTCCCCCCCCCCCCCCCCCCCCCCCCCCGGTCCTGGTGTTATCCAACATTACTCGTGCCACTCAGAAATGTGCGATATGAAGAGGCAGCAAACGTCGTTAGTCCTCAAATTCATGCTTTACCACGGTCTCGTATTACGTCTCTAGTCAAACAGGAGAGGGAGGATCTCCCAGGTTAAGAGTCTCCGCTGAGGGACCTTCATCTTAAGAGATGAAGCGGAGTGGATGCTTCATGTTCAAGCTTTGGAGGATTCCCGACACACTGGGTGCGCTCACAAAACTCGGTCACGAAATAAAGCACCAGGGAGCTCCGGCCCTGGTGCTAATCAGAGCTCATGCTCCAATCTAGCATAGCTGCGTTTAAGCTGAACTAAGAACACCAACGCAGCAGGTTCTGTCACAGGGCGGAGGTCTCGTCTCCTTTAAACACACGATGGTTGAAGGTTCAGATGTGTTTGTTTGAAAAGGCTTCTTTCTGAGTCACAGTTCCTTCCTTAGTCTCCCCAAAAAAGGAATAAAATGGAACAACGTAAAATGAAACACATTAAAACAATACAAAAGTCCTCAGTGTAATTCATTCACCACAATTGGCCATTACTTTGTTGATCTTCCTCCAGCAATAATGCAAACAGCTTTATGGTTCTAATAACTTTGTACACCATGCAGCAATATTTGCCCATTCCTCCCAGCAAGCTCTCTCAAACTGTTTAAAAGTAGCCCAGGAATGACAACCGACACCAGTTTGGAGGTTTGGCCACAGTTTTGCGGCGTCTGGCAGTGGAGTGCAAGAACTGTGTACTGTCCCACTTTCTATCAATTTCTATCTGTCCCGACAACACCGCCAACACCTGCTTCCGAAACGTGGCCCCACACGGTGCTATTCCCACTGCCGAACACCACAGCGGAGCCATGTCTGGTGTGCAAACCTCGATACCATTTTGACACATCAGGCCCAAATCAGACTAATCAAACTCTGATGCAAATCTGCAGGTGATATTCTGCTAACTGACCACTGTAACATCCTCACAGCTGGCCATACTGTCTAGCAGCAAGCTTTGAGAAAAGTTTTTGAGTTAGTTGAGTTAGTTATTTGAGTTAGTTAGTAAAGATTCCATACTCTTTCCCGGGTTTATTTACTTTAATGAGATACCTGGCATGGCTAGAATGATCTTTTGTGTTAATTTTGGATCTTTCCACTGTAAATCCCCATCACTGATGCACCTTACAGAGTTGTATTCATCCACAGACAATATAGAAATCCAGAGTAGGTGATCCACTACTTCTCAACACAGGTCCGACAACTGTGGAATATGTCAATATTAGTATCAACAGATCTGAAAAGTTTATTGAGAGCGTGTCATTTAGTCATCTGTTTCTTCATCCTTCTCAATTGCTAAAGGTTTCCAATGTGTTCCCAGTTATATATACTGTATAGACACTGTACTCGAGTTTATTTTTCAGAGCAATGGGGAAAAAATCTAATTTAATCTGACTACAAATGTAAGACAACAGAATCTGGGGGGGGGGGATTGTGTGGCAGCGAATACTTTTGAAGGTACTATAGGATATAAAGGCAGCGGCAGTGCAACTTCGGTATTATCTAGAAACCATTTACTTGAAATGTTGAATGTATGCTGTTTTAATGTAGTCGTCCGAACTTTCGACAACTTTTCGGTGGTTTACATCCAGATAAGCGGCACTCGAACAACCAAACGATCCAAAACGTAAACATGTCATGAAGTAAACTAGCCATTAAACATCACAGATACGTGTAGACGAACACACGGACCAGTACTGGACCGGCAGGTGTGAACACGGTCGTGTCGGCACATACGAAAACACGAAATAACGTCCCTTTTCCCTGAAGGGACACGAACTAATGACATTGGTGCCGATAAGATAACACGGCTGTGGTAAGGAACACAACCGCCCGAACTTTGAACCATGCCTTTAAAAACCCGAAGTGGAAGAGCACGAAAGCGACCCGACGCGACTCCACACGGCACAGTCCAAACGGTTCCGTGAAATATTCCCCGCTGGACCTTAAAACTTCTGGCGTTTTCACCGACTAAACACTAAAGCTTGAAACTTGCGCCCAAACATACGCCTAGAACTTAAGCCGCGATAAATGAGGTCGGACAGTTGAACGAAGTCTTCCTCAAGTAGGTACCCGAGTTATCGCATCATTACGCCCACATTAAAGAGTAATAAAGAGTTGCAATCAGCGGTGATAAAGTTAAAGTGCGGCGGCGGGGCAGGAGCAGCTGCCCGGAGCGCGGAGCGTCTACTGTACCGACCCTCAAACAATAGTAGCTACTTTAGAAAGTTGCAACTCCGTAATAACCGCGCAACACTGTTACAACAGCGAACAATTTCACTTACTTCTCTCTCGCTTGGCTATCAGAAGGGACGACAGCTCCTTTACCTTTGGCGTACATGCTGGATTCTGTTTTAAGACTTTTACCCACTCAACACCTGTCAAAGAAAGCAGCCAGGAAAACGTTATATCTCCATAGCTACCCCTTTAGTGTTTTTCCTCCCCCCCACCTCCCCTCCACCCCCCTTCTTTTTTTCACATCTCCAACATTGGCCACAAATCAGGCACAGTTTCTATTGGGGGGACTTGAAACAGGTCGCTGGAAGATTTTTTTTTCTCTCTACCGCTGTTCCAGGAATCTACCCTCCCTCCCTCCGCCATAGAGACGGTGGGGGCCTCTTAAAGGAGAACACACTCCCCTTGTTTACTAGACTAGGGGACAGATCTGAAAAAGACGCTATATTGCCTCGGGCCTTCGTGTATGACTTTGAGACTTTAATAGTAGAATTTAGGCCCAAGTTCTGACGCAGAATCTAAGAATCTGATGATGTTGTCAGTTGATGACATGAAATAATTTATGGCAGTTGGTTACATGCTGTATATATATTTGATCGGTGACATATAGCCTACAAATGTCCTTTTTGTGGTCATTGATTGTGCTTCTATGCAAGCCATATGCCTAATTTTAAAAACGAGTCTTTCCTTGTTGCCTTCACTTTTTTAGTGTAGGGTTAGTTTTTAAGGAATTGCTATTTCAGGCAACTATAATTAACATGCATTTTTATCCATTTCACAGATGGGACAAAGATATAAAATGGCTCCCTTGGACATAGAATGCATATTTTGTTTATAGGGTGTAAAAAACATTATTTCATGCCAAGTGTAGAATGCTGTAGAACTGGGAGTGGATTCATATGCAGCGTTTAGGTCTGTCTTGCAACTGGTGTCTTGGCCCCATTTGTACTGGTCCAGAGTTGGACGGTTGTAAACCACAGGGCTGTTCAGTTACAGTGGCCTCCTGAATTGCAGGCACCTTTGTTAAGGATGAACACAAACACTTAGCAATAAAAATGGCTTTGCTTTCTTTGTTGTTTATTTGTTTTGTTTAGTTTTATTTAGCTTTGTTTTTGGCTTGATCTTGCATTACAAGTATTACATTAAATGTATGAGATTAACATTTTAGGTAGTTAAAACAAATCCTTGTAACATTAGTAAGTTGCCCCTGTTGCAAATATAGCAGCATATTGTAAGTCCTGTTGATGTGGGAGAACTTATACAAAGGGGTCTGTTCCTCTATCCAAAATCTCTTGGAAACCTTCAGAGTACTTGGTCTTAGGATTCTCCTTTTCAGCTCACTCCAAAGCTTTTTAATGGTGTTTAGGACATAGGACTGCAATAGCCACCTCAGAAGCTTGAATGGTCAGTCAACCACATGTGGATGTGGCGTTATGCTCGTCCTGCTGAAATATCCAATCACAACTTAATCTTACTCTCCTGACAGGCTTCCAAATTTTGATGTAAAATCTCCTGGTATTCAATTGGGTTTGTGAAGCCATGAACCATAAAAGTTTCCTAAAACAGCCTTGCATCATGACGGACCCACCACCATACTTCACTGTAGTGATTACTTTCTTTTCTACATGATCTTGACTTTTCTAACAGCAAACCCATCCCTGATGTTTGTTGCTAGTAAGCTCTGTCTCATCTAGCTACAGAACATATTTCCAATCAAAGTTCCAGCACTATTACACGGACGTAAGGTGCTTACACATGTGGTTTTACTGGGGAGGGATTTTCCTCTGCCAGTTCTTTGCTAGATGTGGATTAGTTTGGGAGAGTTGCTGACCCCAGAGGATAACTAGCTCATGTAGTCGTCTAGCTGTGATCCCTTTTGCCTCTTGAACCATCTCATTTGTGGGCTCATCACAGCTTCAGTTTTTTAATTATTTTAAATTATTAACCAAAGAATGGAGGTGGTTATTTTCAGTTGTGAATCTTTTTTCTTTTATAGCCGTTGCCTGATTTATGAAGGTCAGCAATCATCTTGCTCATTTCAGTCTGTTCTCTGATCTTCTATATTGATAAATGGCTATGAGTTCTGAACCAGTTTGTCACCTCATATTTAAGCTCCAGTGAAACATAAAGTCATTAATGACATCTCACAAGACTCTAAAGACTTGTTTGTTTCAAAAACTGAACTACAAATGGTAACACATGTCAGCTTTTATTCCTATGAATATTTCAAATGGTCAATAATTACAAAACATATTTTAGATAGAAATTTCCTTTTAATAAATGTACCTTACTAATAGAGCTTCCCACATTCTTTTAAGTTAGCCAATCAGGAAACACAGCTCTTCTCATGCACAGACGTGTCATTTCTGGGGACCATAAGAAATCAGCCAATTGCCTGCTCAGTTGTTTCTTGGCCAGCGTTGTGGCATTGCTTAATTAGTTCATGAGGCAGAGAGGTAGCACATGGTCTCTGTAGTCGACTATAGAAGTGGCATTTGCAGCTGGAGTCTGTTGCCCCCCCCCCAACATAAGGCCCAGAGAAGTGCCAATGAGGCTGAAAAGTTAATCAGTGTGAATGTTTCAAAGACTACCACGGCACCGAAATCTGTCAAACGCTATCATAAAGAGAAAAACACTGCAGCATGACCTCAGCAAAACACACAAGCTCTGTGGCTGTGTCTAATTACTTGCAGGCTTCACTGGATGTCGGATATAAGCTGTGAATTTAAAGACAGATCAGAATCTAAACTACACCAAGATGTTTATTGTGCATGGAAATATTTGGCAAATGCAAATGTTTAAATATGTGTTTTAAAATACAATCAGAATTCCGATGTTTTACATCAGCGTGAAACAACAAGAATCAGTCATTTAAGATATATTCAGAAATAAATAAATAAATAAATAAATATATATATATATATATATATATATATATATATATATATATATATATATATATATATCCAAATTTGGATGAAAGGATTTTCTTGTTGTGACACAGAATCCTTTAGAAAAGCAGAAATCGTGGAAAAAGTTCTCATGAAAGAACTCCAATCTAAGCTGCCCCAAACTCCACCTGGTCCTTCTCCTCTTCCCATTGCTTGGCCAGGAGTCTGAAAAGATTTGGTGGTGATCTTGTGCCTCTTGCAGTGAGTGTGAGCACAATCCGGGTGGTACTGATGTAGGAAGGAAATACCTGCTCTGTCCAGAGATGGCACTCATTCAAATGGAAAAACACTGCCATAATGCACCCAGCTGTTTAGTGGAAGTGTTTTTAGGAGTGAAATGCCTTATGAAAGTGATTGCACATTTGTTACTCTATACAGTACAGTACTGAATGACAGCACTGTACTGAATGACATGTGGCACTGTTGTCAGGGGTTTGAGGGGTATAATCAAGAAAGACACAACCCCACGTTCTCATACTGACTCCTCCCCCAGTCTCTTCAGTGATGCTGACTCACCAGAGCTCTCTCATCTTCCAAAATACCCCCCTCTTCCACCCCACCCCCCCACACCCCATTTGCTGGCATACGGCAAGAGGTCCCAGACTCAGAGAAGTGACCATGCAGCCAAACCTTTGCCTTTAATCAATATGGCAGTGCAACAGTGTTCGTAGCTCGAGCTGTTAGGCAGGGAAGCAGATATTAGCACCCTGTTATTGAGCTTTTAGCACCAAGTCAGAAACATGTGCACATCTTCACACATGATAGAACCCATGTCCATAATCTGGCCATCTTCCTGCGGTAAAGCAAACTCACACATCACGTGTTAGTTTTAGATAAACAATGATTTGACAAATCTGAAAACATAACATATATATTAAATTCCAAACTGTTTATAGATGTATATAATACAATTTTTGCAAGTTGTCTGACCCCCTGAATGATACGTAAATAAAGCAGAATACAGAGCTGATGTACATTACAGTGCTGACATATATTACTGTTGTGTTGAAAGCACTTGTTTCTACCAAACAATGATGATGATATGATGATACAAGCAATATCATTGCAGTCATACAAATTATTGGCGGTGTTTAAACACACACTTGCAGTTCACACATACATACTTACAAGTAAGAAAAATGCATATTATACGGCTATTTTTGTTAAGCTGTGTAGAGATAATATATATAATTTTCTGAAACTCTTCGCATACACTGTACTGTCAGTTTATACCATATTTGGGCACATTTGTACATTGGCTGATGGCACATTTGGCATATCTGTCATATAGAAGCACTGCTTTACTGGTGGTTCACACTTGCATTAAGAACAAAATACGCGTTCTGTGCATTTCACAGGCAAAATGCATTATTTTACACAGGGAAAATGCGTTGCAGTGTCAAAAGAAATCGGACTATGTGAACCCTGAGACGTCAGATTTCTGCAAAAATAACTTGTCTAGGGACTGAGACCCCTAGACATATTCTCTGGTTAATTGCTTCATGTTCTTGCTCAAATTGTCATTCAGTGTGAAGGCTTCCCATCACAAAGCACTGGAATCTACAGCCCTGCCAGCCTGGTTTCATCCTCTCTGCTGCGATCCTGAAAGTGTGCTGTTGTTGCCACGCTAACCAGCGGCACGCGTGCGGTCCTGGCCCTTTAAGAGCCAGACTTCAGCAGAACAGCCAACTGCAGCAGCTCTCTCTCACATGTGTGTGTGTGTGTGTGTGTGTGTGTGTCTCACATGTCTCTCTCTCTCTTTCTCTCTGTCTCTCTCTCTCTCTTTTTCCCTCTCTCTCCCTCTCTCTCTGTGGGCTGAGGTATGGTCCCATCACACCAATGAGCATGTGTGTGTGTGTGCGCATGTATGTGTGCGTGCATGTACGTGTGTGTGTTTTTGTGTTCGTGTGTGTGTGTTTTTTTGAAAGAGAGAATTCTATATGAATGCCACAATGAGGCAGATCACAGTGAGAATCAGTGCTGGAGGCAGGTGACAGATTTGAGATGGTTTATTGAGATGGTTTAGAATCATTATATATAGCACCACGGAGCACAGTACGACTAAGGTGGCAAAAATCTGAAGAATATCAGTTATGTTCTGCTATAACATCCTACCAATATCCATACTGCCCTCGGACGAAAAAAAAACCCTGAATGGTACCCAAACCATTCTTTTCTTTCTTTTATTTTTCTCTCCCGTCTCTCACAAAGCCGCCTACATGTGTGCGCCTGCCAAACCCACTAGCCCACACGAGCTTGTGTTAAGTCTGAAGTCGTGCTGTCCCCCCCCCCACTCCCCCAACTGGTCCCATGTGCCCACAACCCTCCTGCATGACCCTACCGTGCTCACAAGCTGCGCATGTGTGTCTCCGTCAGTCTGTCTGTCTGCAGTCTGTATGTGTGTGTGTGTGTGTGTGTGGGGGGGGGGGGGGGGGGCAGTAGGAGGAGGCAGAGATGTAACGGAGGTTGTCACATGGGGGGGGGGGGGGGGGGTGATGCTGCTGTACATGCAGGTTCTGCAGCTGTGATCGGACATTTTCGCTGTTGTGAGAAACACACGCATCCCCAGTCTGCCCGCATCTCATCTCCTTTCTAAACTCCGACACCACGTCCACACTAATCATCTGTCATCGGAACATTTCCACGCCCATTCAACATTAATCAAAGGGGGTTTGCTACAGCGCTGTCAGAAACATGACAGGACCTGAGCTTTGGACTTTGGACACTGGATATGGGATGCATGGCTGTTTCTCTTACTCTATTACTCAATGTAATATCAGCACTGTCTATATGGCGTGTGCCAGCCCTATATACTCATTCTGTCACACACACAAACATGTTACCAACATAATAAATATAGGAGGAGCATCATTTGACTGTTCTCTGTGTTAACGTCACGATGCTTTTGGAAACTCGGCACAGTAGAAATAATCTAATGTCAGAATTTTACAGACAATTAAGTCGACATTAAACATTTGTTTACTGTCTGCTTCAACCATGTTTGTAGGCGAGTGAAAAGAACTTTAGTGGAGGATGCTGAGAAACGGAGAGGGGTCATGGAAAGGACAAGAAAAAAGACTGAAAGAGAGAGAGAGAATGAGAAGGAGAAGGAGAGAGAGAGAGGGAGTGAGAAAGAGAGAGGGAGGGAGAAAGAAAGAGGAAGGGAGAAAGAGAGAGAGTGAGGAGAGGGAGACACATAATGTGGCATTTTCTCCTCCACAGTCTGAAAATGACTAACGCTTTAGAAAGCAAACAGCAGTTCCTCACCACCATCTCCAACAAGCAGTTAACATGACTCAGTAAGTATATAATGAATTAAATTAATAAAGGAACGGAGCCACACTAATGCACAAGTGCGACCCAAGGACTACAGTGTCCAGTGTGTACCTGCCATTTTAAACCTCTGTTGATTTTATGGCGGAGGGAATGTCAGCAGCAGCGTTAATGGGCCAATCGGAGTGACAGGGAGTGGGCGGAGCCTGGGGTCCTGGTGCTCTGACAGTGACGGTTAAACACTACCTACAGCTGATATTAACGGAGGGAAGAGACTTTTTCTGTTTTAGCTTCCTTTCCCCCTGTGTGTGTGGTGTGTGTGTGTGTGTGTGTGTGTGTGTGTGTGTGTGTCCATGTCAATGTCACTGCCCCTGTCCAATGTGTCTGCAAGCCTGTCTCTGTGTACTGGTGTGTTTGTGATTTGTGTGTATAATTTTGGGGATGGCAGGGGCACTGGATGGGAGGAGCGATTGAAGGAGGTTGACATGACCTACATCTACACATATCCATTCATTAGCATAGCACCGCCCCCACTGCAGAACGCTGATAATTAATGGGAGACTCGTGTCACCCGGGCGGGGCTCCGAGAAGGACATTTACATTATTTACATTGGGCTTTTGTTTGCCCCTCCCCCCCTCCCCCCCTCCAGATGGTTCACTCCCAGATAACCCTCGTATGCTGCCAGCCTTAATAGACAAATGAGCCACTGTGTTGTTCTTCATCGCATGTTCACGTGCCTCACTCTCTGGACAGGGACGTGTTATGAGACTGGATGGTCGTAATGTACAGAAAGAGGATCGGTATCCCAGTTGCCAAAGTTCTAATCTAAAGTTTGGATGACAGACTGATGGGTTTAGGATACACATAAGAATACAAAAAGTGGAATTAGTGGTCAGCCACAGATAGCTGTGTGTAGATAATAGTAGCTCTACTGTATTAGTTAAACTCACGCTACACATGCAGTGTGTAAGGCCTGTGAACATATAGTAGAGAGTAGGCCCTGGTTTCTCTACCTTTCAAATACCCTCAACACACATGGTATAGTGTTAATCCTTCTCTCTCTCTTTCTCACTCTCTCTTTTCCTCTCTCTCTCCTTCTCTCTGCAGTTGTTCCCTGGACAGCCATTAATCATGGATGGAAATAATAGATGTTCTGCACACTGGCAAAACCATCTATTATCATGCACTCTCTCTAACACACACATACACACACACACACACTCAAACACACACGCATGCGCGCACACACAAACGCGTAGCATCAGAAACATGTAGCGCTCGGGAGAAACGCAGGCGTTCCCGCTCAGCCCTAATGGTGCATCGCTCATCCTCCAGTGCAGGGCTGACGTGTTCAGAGGCAGCTTCAGGAGCAGGGGGAGAGAGGCTGGTCACTGCTGGAGCAAACACACCCTCCCATAGGCTGTCATGACTCACAACTCTGGCAGATTCCAATCAGCGCAGGCAGACAGTCGTTAACCCCACACACACTGCCAACTGCGGAAATATTCATTTGATCCAGAAATGAAAAACACCCCTGAAAAACCTACACATGGGCACAGAACAGGGGCTGTCGTCGGTGGACACACGCGCACCCTAAACTGCCCTCGGGGTGATCCTGTCACTCCGCTCTCTCCACACAGTGGATCGTCTAATAATGCCTTAATTGCTCCCGGCTAAGTGAGAGGCGATGTTTGCTTCCGTTGGTGCAAAATCTGCAGATTTGATTGCAATGGCTGATGGGAGGGAGGAGAGACAGAGGGACCAGAAGGCCAGACCGGGGGTAACACGATGTGTGTGCTGTGCCACTCTCTCTCTCTCTCTCTCTCTCTCTCTCTCTCTCTCCCCTTTCCTCTTGCTTTTCCCTTTTGCTTTTTCTCGCAGCCTCTGTTTTTACTCCAAAAAAAAAAGAACTCTAAAGAAAGGACTCTTCGTGTGCTGAAGCTCTGTGTCCAATTACTCCTGCAGAATGGGGGGGTGGGGAGGAGGGGGGGGCGCACAGAGCAAGGGCGGTGGGGGGTGGGGGGCAGAGATTAGGACCCGGAGAGATGATCGCTGTGAAGCTGGGAGCGTGTGTGTCCAGGGTGGACGGTCTCTGGCAGGATCACTTACAGTAGCCCATCTCTTCACATCTTAACGCAGCAGGGACCAACAACACTGTCGCTATGTCACTGCTTTGGTGCCTTTTTTTTTTTCTTTAATTTTTTTTTCGTTATTGCTGTCTCTCGGTACTGTTCACCCTCCTTCCATCTATTTCCATTTCTCTATGTCTTTCAGTCAGTATTCCTCTCTCTGTCTCTCTCTCTCATCCCTCTGTGTCACTATAACAATGGGATGTTTCCTCTACACACCCATTACTTACACAGTGACACATGGATGGATGCAGATAAATAACTTGCATCATCTAACAAAGAGCAAATCTTAAATCAGAGGATGTCCCAGGAAAATTACAACAACAACAGCATGTCAATAACGAGGCCGCAAACTTCCAACAGAATCTGGAACAAGGAGTCTGATAATCAGCCCAGCATGGCGGGTTATGTCCATGTAAATAAATCAAAAATAATTGCATGGTTGATCCGTACATTTCTGAGACAGCGAGGCAATTAAGATGAACAATACTTCGCAATAAGACACAACATTCATGTCAGAATGAGATTTATTACTCGAAAGAAAACTTTAGCTAAGAAAATTTGTGGTGGCATTTTACTCATAGTAAACATTATTGTAAAAGGCATTTATGACAGAAAGATCACATTTTATAAAATATTTTAATAATAAATGTAAATTAAAGTTATATTCCAGTACCAGTTATCCAGAGTACCATTCACTATTAGCTCTTTTAAAAACTTTGTGACAGACCACACCTTCACGTAATCAGACCACACCTTCAATCAATCAAATAACGCCTTCAATTAATCAGACCACACCTCGAATTAATCAGATTGCACTTTCAATTCACTGAGTGCAGCATGAGATATACTTGCAAAGCTGTCAGAGTGGGAAGGGACTCCAGAGTCAGGTTGGCGTTCTGGAGCTGGTATATATAGAATGGGTTTGTGTCAACCTCCTGGTCCTCGGGTTTATGTTTTATTCATAGAAAATGCAGTGGATGCCTTTTTGAATATGCACTGTTTCGATGCTGTGTGATCAGTGGATGCAATGAGCCTGCCGATGTGATCATTCCATGGTTTGTTTTCTGCCCATCGCTACTCGTCGTGAAACGCGGGAGACTTCTACCTTTCTCATCGAGCAGCATACGAAACGAGTGCGTTTCTGAAGTGCCGTCCTTCCGTTGGAGGGGTGACAGGGAGAGTTTGGCTGTGGCACAGGCGATGCGAGCGCTAAACCGAACGGAAGTCTGCCGCTCACGTTCCAGTCCAACCTGTTCGTGAGCCGTGCAAGAGTATGACACACACCTGGCTATAAACACCACACAAAGCCATGAAGATTTGTAATAAACAAAATAAGAATGAACTCACACAAATGGTGTTTGCATGTGGTTGTGAGTGTGAGGAGGCAGCGATTATGTATTGTCTACAAGGTGTATGCCTCTGAGACCCTCCGATATCCCACTACAGCTGACACCCGCACCTGTACCAAAGTCACCAAGCCATACGACAGCTTTTATTCCAGCCAATACGTGCAGGATCTTGGGAGTCCTCTGATCTCTCTCCAAGGATATAAGTCAAATGGTAAATCTGCGGATTGCTGCGGGAATGCTCTTTTACAGGTATGCACCACATGTTACGGGTATACCGCAAGGTTACCCAACCAACAAGAGGTTTTTGCAGGATCAGGGTACAAAATTGGCTTACAATCTTTCTCTCTATATAGAAACAGGATATATATATATATATATATATATATATATATATATATATATATATATATATATATATATATATATATATATATATATATATGTATGTATGTATGTATGTATGTATGGTGTGTGTGTGTGTGTGTGTGTATATAAAGCAGATTAATTCTCTTGATTGATTTTGCAGGTATTCCAATTGTTTCTGAGTCAATGTAAATAGTGTAGTGACCACTGGGACTGCAGGAAACATGAAAATCCGGTATCCATAGTGATGGGAGACAAGGGTTGGGGATAGGGGCGGAGTGGGGGAGGTGTTAGCTCCTCACTAGGAGTACTAATTAATTCTGTTTGTGTGGGCTGAATTTGGGGAGGGGGAGGAGCTAGGACAATTAGGGATTACGGATTATGTTGTTGCATTTTTGATGGGATTATTTACACACTTGTTTTTAATCACTGCGGCCCAGATGTCACTGAATGCCACCTCTAACCACATCTGAGTAGGTTCTGAGCTACAGAATTCAGCTAAATGACCTAGCATTGCTAATTACCTGCTTCTTCTTGTTCACCAGTGTGGAGTGTGTCGTTCAGTGAGATGGCTTTGTTTCTTGTCATGTGTCCACAACTGCACCTGGTCATTATCCTTTAGGAATTATTCCTCTTCACTTCTTTGAATTCCTTACCGTCCTCACTGATGGTTTGCTAGACCAAATAAATCCAATATTGCTAACACAATACGTATAATATTTTAGCTCCCCTCATTTCCAGACATAAAGAAAAATCTCATTTTTGTCCATAATACAACAGGAAACCAGGGGATGATGTTATTTAAATGGACCAGCATGTTAAACCTACCATGGTGATGCAGATTTTCTGCCATGCTTGTACCATGATCTGTCCTGCACCACCGTGCCAAAGCCCACAGGTGCAGAGACAGTGGCATGTGCTTCTGTGATTCCACTGGGCTGTGACTGCCACAGAATCCTGCTTCTCAAAGCCCCTGTTTGTCAATATTGGCATTTTGCTTTTCTTCTCTCCCCATTCTTCTCCTCATCTCTCCGCCCCCCCCCCCCCCCCCCCCCCGCCCAGAATTCCCTGTTTCAGTGAGGAGCTAACCCGCACGGTCTATTCGCTCACTTGTTTTGTTTGGTTTCTAATTTCACCGCTGTTGGAAAATTACACATAATTGCAGCCTATAAATGCCCCCCCACCCCCCCTCCGACTCGCCCATCCCCCTCAGTGTCTATTTTGCTGAAACCAATAAGGGAGACTGTTGAGGAAATTCTATATCCTCAGATTGAAAGTATCCAAGCACACTTAAAAAGGTAAATCCATAATCCACTAAACAATAGTCCAGGTGTGAGAATGTTTGCACAGGTACAGACATAACCAAATATTAACAATGCATACCTTCCTTATAAATTGCTTGGGAAAACACATTGAACAAGTTCGTCCTTGACTCATGTTGGTTGAGGTGTCATCTATACCCTGTCATTTTCATACATGGCCAATGAGACTTATTCCTGTTATGGGTCGAAAAGACAAAGGGCCGTTAGCTTGTAACACAGGAAAGACTTGCACACTGCTATAACAGACACACCTCTTATTTCCCTAAGGGTAAAGAGTTCAGCATATTTTCAAGGGTTCGCATATTTCTGATATATCAGCTATGTTGAACGTGGGGCTTCATGAATAAGAAGACACGAATTTAAAAAACAGGAGCTAGACGGTGCGCAATCTTGGACGAGAGCCATTCTGGAGCTTCGTGAAGTGGGAGCAGAGGCAGGGAGGGAGATAGAGCAATAAAAAGGTCATGAAAGTGGTTATGAAAGCAGCTCTGGCCTGATCTGCTGTGTTTATAGCTCCTCACAGTCACAGAGATGCATGCTGGAATTGGAGCGGGCAGGGGACTCGGATCACAGCTCAGAGCGCAGGCAGGCCAGACGCTAGCCTGCATGTTTCGTTTACATATATTAGCACGTGGCGTGAGAATTCAGCATATCACGTGACCTGTATGACGTGCACTGGCGTCTATGGATTGCTGCGTCCTCACAATAACCAAAAAAAAAGTGCCCCAGTTTGAAGTTGTTTCTGAAAAACCATTATTCTATAAAGAATATTACGTTAATTAAACATGAAGTGAGGTTGTTTATGAAAATCCATACTCAACCCATACTCCCTTCAGAAGAGATATCCGTAGCCTTGAAGACTTCTCTTATTTTGAAATGCGGTTTCGGTCGTGGGTTTGCATGCGTTGCAGGACCACACGTCCTGCAAGCGTTTACACAGCGGCTGCAGTGCGTGTCAGCTGCAGTACTGCGCGCAAGGTTCTGGCGGTGGGGTTTGCCCTTCCCAGCGAGCCTGGGCTGACACTTCACACTCCAACGTCACCTCCTCCACCTTCCTCCTCCCCCTTCCTCCTCCTCTGCATACGTACTTCTACAACCATCCAATCCAGCGTTCTGTCGGGCCAAAATAATATGAAAAAAACTTTTCTGCGTTCATTCTAATGTAACAGTATCTCCCTGCCCATCAAGAATCGGGTGAAAGAACAGAAACGCAGGTTGTGCATGCACACACATGTATACATGTGTAAGGCACTTTCAACTCATACATATTCATGTGATTGCCGCCATATTTATATTCATTTGATTGTTGCCATTTTCATATTCATTTGATTGCTGATTCATATGATTATAGTCAGATCCCGCAGCTCTGTGCATTGTTTACGTCTACAGTATTTTTTACTTACTGTCATCTGTATAGCACTGGAATGTGTCCAGAAATGTAAATCACAAAACGCTTTCAGAAGAATCTACAAATGACAAAACAAAAGGCAGATATAGTGCTAAAAAAGACCTCATAAGAAAACATCCCACCGTGTTTTAGTTAAACCAACATCCCATGTTTTGTGATCCTGGAGTTCAACATTTTGACTGGGATTTGTAAGGAGGAGACCTCAGATGTGAACATAATGTAGCTTCGTTCTGAGGGGAGATGACCATCTTTAAGCTCAAAAGACAAACAATAACAACTGTATGTTATTATAAGCTGGTTCGAGGATGCCATTCGAATGTAGTGGAGCTGAAAGTGATGCATGCAAGCTTGTTCTGCAGTGCACTGGTGAGTCATATTAGATTAAACTAAGAAGAACTCCATTTTAGTGTTTTGCATTGTTGATTCTGTTTCCCTGGGTCAGGCCAGCTAAAAGGAGCTTGCTGTTCCCTTACAGGGCCTCAACACCCCTCAAACCATACACACACACACACATACACACACACATACACACAGACACATGCAAAAATGCATACACACAAACACATGCACGCACACACACATGCACATACACACCTCCCCCTTCTAAGCAGAGGAGTCATGTGGACAAACCGCAGGCAGGGAGAGGTACACAGAGCCAATTCCACTCTCTGATTAGTGCAGAAAACATGACTGCCAAGGCTTCACACACACACACACACACACACACACACACACACACACACACACACACACACACACACACACACACACACACGCATGCACACAAACATGCACATGATGATTGCACACAAACACACACATGCGCACACACACCAGCCACACAGATATGTAACGCCTCTGAAAGTGTATACATCACACAGCAAGGACAATATGTATGATACTGTCCTCGTCAGAACTGACTGTAGACCCACAGGCACCCAATCAGAAGTGTTCATTATTGTTATTATCATAAGCACACACAGAAACACATACACACACATTCTCACATATTTATACAGTGACGTATGCAGTAACACACCCTGCTGTCTTACACACTTCTTCTTCTCTTCTACTTACACACCTTCACTCACTACTAAACCCATTAAATACTCCTCATGCACATACACATGCATACACTAATAGGCATTTTGCAACCTTGATTATTTGTGCAAACACAAATGTACAATTGCAATGAAAGGGTCACTGCATACCATGACCATGACATGTATGTTACATTTCAGGCTTAATATTAATTTCATCGCACTTGTAAACATATTTAATTCATTCAAAATATTTGTCTTTTACAAAATTACCAAGTAAAATGTGGTGAGTAGAAGTGTAAAATACATAAATTAATTCAATGAAAACTTATCGGTTAAAAGTATACATACAGTAATTAATTGACCTCATTTACATAAATGACACAAATCACTAAAACCCATGTTTTCCTCATCTTCTCATTTCTTACAGTCTTAGTCTTTTATATTGTGAACCGGCTAACAACATGTTAACCTACTGCAGTGCCTTTAAATTCACTCATTGAAGCCAACTACATTCAGCGTGCATTCAGTGCAGATGGGCTTCAACCTCACTGAACTCATTTAAAAGATGTGATCAAATTTTAAAGCAACATTTCTCTCATGGTCTATATGATTCATGTGAATCCTAACCTTGTGAGGACTTGGTGTTGGTGAGAACTGGTCCATTCTCCGAGTAGGTAGGCTAACTTGAGAGGTCAGGCTTCTCGGTGACCCTGGGCTCAGGAGGGGAATGCTTTGCCTAGTCAAAAGATTTGGGGGAAGGGTATGTAACTTAGGCAAGCACAGTGACCTTTCACCTTCCAAAGCTATGTAGCCACGCTACATTGTGTAATGGTGGTACCCAATGTGCAGGGGAAGCCAGTGGTAGCTTCACCCAGTGATGGATACCCAGCTATGGAGAGAACCTCCGCTCCCTCTGAAGGGAATTCGAAGCTTGGAAAAAGCTTCCTGTTCACACCCGTAACTCCTCTGCAAAGCAATAAAGGAGAGGTCAGCTTCATCATCCTCCCCCTCAAAACGACAATACGAGCTGTTGTTTTTCCAGAGGATCGCCTATACCAAAGCCTGCGCAAGGCACAGCTGGGACTCAAACCCAAACCTCAGCTGATGCAAGCACCTCTGTACTGCTGGGCAGTGCTTATAGCTTTTTTCACACAGGTTAGGGATTCCTGAAGCACACTTCTCTTTTATTTAAACATCTGTTGGAAAACCCCAAACAGGATCCTGTGCAGTAACTCATTCTTCCTCCTAAATGTCCTGCATAGCTAAAGTTCTTTTTTACAAGCCTCAAAAGCAAATCCTCATGTCAATCAGTAGAACATGTTGTGTCCCACAAATAGATTCAATGACATCTTAACTTATACTATGTAAAACAGATACGAATAATGTAACAGCTCCACTATGAATAGCCGGCATGCTACTAAAAAATACACATGCAGTATATGCCACATGCATTACTTACTATGCATTAATAATAACAATAAAAATAATAATAAACCCTTGTAATTATGGCTCAGGGTGTTTTTTTTGCATGTTTTCGATTATAAGGCTGATTATAAAGCACCAGTCCAGCTTAAAGCTCAGTGTGAGCTCTCCACTCCAGTGGCGAGTCTCTGAGGGTTATGATATCTGCTCCACCCATCACACCACCCTTGGCCTCCGTCTGCCCACCTGGCCTCTTATCACCGTCATCCGCTGGGTGAAGAGTGTCTCCAGCCCTGGATGCTCTGTTGTGAGGGCGTGGCACTCCTCTCCGCCACTCCTCCAGCTCATTGCCACACGCACCCTGTTCGTGTCGGTTTGCATATGCGTTGCATGCGTAAGCATATGCAAATGAGCGGCGGAGTGCACACTGCGAGCGCGATGCCTTGCGAGGAAACGCTATCCGCAGGATATTTGCCCGTCATGTTCACAGTCTTTAATATCCTCAAATACTTCGTTTATAGACATTGCCCTTTTATTTAAAAGCGGAAGTCTCTGGCTCTAATGTGAACTTCTTTTTAGATTTCATTTGCCGTCAGTGAAAGCTTACTACTCTCTACTGCTGCTTTCCCTGACGGGTCACGCTTCTCTTCTGTGGCCATTCAGAATTCTCATAATTTCATATCTGAGAGGAATCTTGGCTGTAAGGACACTGAGGAATATCTACTTTTACCAACAAGACTCATAACTTCAGCTCAACCAGGAAATAAATGCAAACATGTCACTATATGGTGGGCTTCCATAAACATAGGCAAAAATGAAATTGACTGCAGGTGCAGTGGGACATATATAAACACCCCCATCCTACATACCCATGCGTTGACTAGGACCAACAGTAGCGTCCAGATGAAGACTCTCTATTCCTGCTTCCATCAAAATCACCCATTCAACCACCACCATCAGCACCGGAGTCAATGAAGGACATGTGATCTTTCTAAAGGCGACCAGCGATTAACTGATTACTGTCTTAGCACCCAGGTCCCTAAATAATGAGATTTGGCTCAATTAGGCTGCTCTGGAGACACGTGTGAGGGGTGGAGAGACTAGAGACGCTGGCCTAATCCACACAGCGGCTGATCTGAGGCCAGTGGATTACAGCTTGCTGCTGCTGTTTATCCTGCATGTAAACCAGCCGCCCGCATTGCCGACACCTCCTCGGGAGATAAGATCATCTCAGGGCGGGCGCCCGAGTTGGGTGGGGACTCCAACAGCACCACTCTGGCTTTTTCCAGGACTCGAGCAGCGGGGCCCGAGAAGCATGGGGTGCTCGCGGGAGCATGACGTTACATGAGACGAGAGCTGGAATTCGACGAGGGAGATGAGACTCGCTTTCATGGGGCTAGTACGCCTGGACGTACAGGTGTGGACTGGAATGTTTCGAGTTCAGTTTCTTCCTTAAAAATCCAATGCACGTTTGTATTCTGAGATGATTATTTTGGCTAGAAGTTGCTGGAGTGTACTCCATCAGAGGGTCTATGTCGGTTAACCTTTTATTGAAGCTAATCTTTGGCTGGCTAATGCCTAAAATGTGTACTGACAGTCACAATGACTGCTACTCTTGATCTAACCTTATTTTGTAGTCTGTCTGTCATATTAACAGGAAATATGGTCATTGATAACTTGCTTCTGTAACATATTCTTGGCTGCAAATATGTTTTTGGTCCCAGTTCGCTAGTAGCTATCACACAGAGTGACTTGATTCTTGTCCTGAGACCCTTCTGCTGATAAGCTACACAAACCAATGACAAGAAACGGCTCCCCCCACATTATGTTCTTCAAACTCTGAGGAAATTTTTTTAACCATTCTGAGCAGACATATAGCCCATCGGTCTGATACTGTACCTTACTGTCATTGCTACAACATGCCAGTGAAGGAAGTCATTCCACAGAAACACATCTAAATCCAACCCATGTTTCTCTGTTTTCTTACACAGAGATTTAAAACCCATCTCAGCAACGCTGGATCGAAGCTTTTTTTTTCTTCCTCTTCTTCCCTCCTCTCTTTAGTTTTATGGTCTTTTTCCAGGCCTTTTGAGATATAGTTTCAGTCTCCCCAGGGCAGGCCAGGTCTGCCGGCCCCGCTGCTGACAGCAGCTTTTATTTGATGTGGACGTGCCGTGTCTGGTTTCAGCACCGGCTCAACATATGATCCCCATTACGGGCTGGAGCAGGAACGCATGGAGCAGGGCAGCCTGGTGACGCGGGGCAGAGGTGGGCTGGGTGGAAGTGTTAATGCGAACCATACAGGGCCTCTGTTGCCAGCTCGAGGCCCAAGAGGAGCAGCCGGTCCGACACACGCAGTGCGTAAAGGCCAGGTACATATACCTGCCATTGCACTAAGCCTTGTGCAAAGAGGTGGGATGTGGTATCAGTGTGATTGATAGGAACCTAAATGATAGTTGGGCCTTTAGGACACGATCCATGGCTGGGCCTTTAGGGCCCAACCCATAGCTGAGCCTTTAGGGCCTGACCCATAGCTGAGCCTTTAGGACTTGTGGCCAGGAGATGTGGCGAGGAGAACTGTAACAAAATGGATTGAGGAGATCATTATGTAGAGTAAATGCTGGTCGATGAAGGATTTGTTCATTATTCTTCACTGGGGCTGATTCATAATTTTTTTTTTGTTGCTCGAAATATGGTGTTTTGGCTAACTTTTGAGTATTGCAAACTTTTAAATTAATTATATATATATATATATATATATATATATATATATATATATATATATATATATATATATATATAGGCCTATATATATTGCACTGTGCACAATTGCAGTTAGATCACTTCTATTACTGAATTCACTGACCCTACTGTGATGTAATTAGTACTAGTGACAAATGACATTGTCATTAAATATTTGCTCTTGTAATTCACATACTATTAATTAAATGCATCAGTGAGATATATAGGCTTACCTTACCTACACCTTTTCATTGTTCATGAATGCCAATACGTCCTGTAGACCTTATCATAAAACATCTATGTAATAAAGATATCACTTGAAACTTCTTAACATATGAGGAAATTACAGCAGCCCTTGTTGAACAACGAATGCGCTGGACGACTGTGTCACTTTAAGCTGATAGTTTTGCTTTATGAACTGTTAACAGATCTTTCCTCGGCATTTCTTGTCATGCTCGCAGTCTTCGCTGTACGCTCATGATCTGAGGTGACAGTTCTTCCCATATGATAGTCAGATCTCAAAATCCAGTAATTTAATGGGAACGAAATTTCACATTTAGTGCCTCTTTATGTTTCCATTCCAAGACCATTCTCTCCGTAAAATTGGGACTGCACACTATTTTATAATACTCTCTTATCAGCTCTAGGCTTTAGTTATTTACTTTAAAATGGACTAATTTCTTATTCTAGCGGAGGGGGGAAAGGACGCTGACTTGAACAGCTGCTTCATGACCCAAAAAACTGTCAGTCTTTCCCTGGAATAAATTGTGGAATGTTCCATTTTTCTATGGAGGGTGGTAAGCCTGTAAGGAAAAGCACATGAGAGCGAAAAATACCGTAAATAACACGATTTCGGTAGGTTATAAAGTTATTGTGTCAAAAAACAGACTCAAATAAAAATAATTTTTAACGGAGAAAAGTATATTTATGAATATCACTGGACTCGAAATTCGTATTTTTCGCGTGAACCTCGCTCCTTTCTAGATGGGATTCGAGTAGGCTCATAGTAGAATCAATTCACAGAGAGGGGAGCTTGAAACCGGCGAGTCATGCCTGTGCGCTGAGTTTGGTGAGCGGCGTGTTGGGCATCTCGGAGCTTAACTTTCAGTGTAAGATCTATGATATGTTGTCCATCTCATCTCTCCCGTCGAAGGCTATATTTCTTGTGCGCCACTCATATTTTAAAGGACAGGGGATGAGTTATTTAAAAATTCCACCGAAACTTCGCCTGTCACTTTTGTTGGGACAAAATGTGTTCAAATTTGCGTTATAGCCTATTGTTTACAAAGTTAAAACTTATGGTTTCGGTTTTTATTCTAGTGAGCCACTGTATATAATCTGATTCTGAAATGAAACACTGTTTCGATGACTCTTTACTTTGAATATTTTTCATGTCTGATTTTCTTTTTGATCGCCTTTCCTTTCTGCCTGTTGATGTTACTGGCGAATTGTCATACAGGTCACTCGACATCCCACATATTGTTAACACAAACGCGCGTGCACAGAGCAAGCGCGTGCACAGACCAAATGAGGAAATAGGTCTGTAAATAACGTGTCTGGAGGCAGTACAAACAATTATAAAGTACATTAATTTAGCACGAGTATGCAAGCTTTCTCAAACTTAGAAAATGTAAATTGTGCTTTAATTTATAATGATCAAAATAGTTTTCTGTTTAAGAAGACCAGATATTAGATAATATTAGATATCAGAATACCTTGGATTGGAACATTTATGACACACCATATACATGGAAAGTGTTGAGTCCGTGTGTAATTACACAGTCATTTTGAAATGGGACACGAGTAGTTCCGTTAGATGTGACTGACGTGCATCTGACGCGCGCGCACTCCGCACTCGTTTCTTTGCTTTCTCTCTGTGTTGAAGAATCGCACATCTGCCAACTGGTCTTGCATAATAATTCAAATTAAGTTATGCATGTTTGTTAGGTGAGTGTTTCACCTCACCTGCAGACGGGAGTTCTAATGACATGTAACCTGCCTGTATTCTCTCGTCTTATGCATATTTTGGCATTCCAAAAAAACATTTAACCACATTAGTAAGCCACATTCACAGTTGTGCATTCACGAGATGATTAT
Organism: Brachyhypopomus gauderio; assembly: GCF_052324685.1. Lineage (NCBI taxonomy): Eukaryota > Metazoa > Chordata > Actinopteri > Gymnotiformes > Hypopomidae > Brachyhypopomus > Brachyhypopomus gauderio. The sequence continues at coordinate 4,559,921 of NC_135222.1, read as the reverse complement.
GGAAAATACCCAATATCACATTCATCCCCTTCAGTCTCTCTCTTTCTTTCTCTCTCTCTCTCTCTCTCTCTCTCTCTCTCTCTCTCTCTCTCTCTCTCTCTCTCTCTCTCTCTCTCTCATTATTCTGCTCGTTTCTGCAGGCGCAGTCATTTTCAGTGGGCTGTGTGCGGTTTGGCTGTTTAATGCACTGCAGGTTCAGTTTACCAGCAGGTAGGGGCTGATAAGGGAGCAGTGTGCTTTCGGAGTGGGGGAGAAGCCTACAGCCCTCTAGACTCTACCGCTACCCAGGTACCTCTCAAACACAGCCCCACTGCGCCCCCTATGGTTCCTTTTCCAGACTGCACATCTATCTTCACCCCACTAGGTGTCTGACAGAGACGCTGGATTAAGATTTCATTCTTCTTTGGGCTACGCTCCTGCTCACATCGAGTTATCTCAGACGTGCAGATGTTTGTATGATAGCTGTGCAGCTTTTGGAGTTGTGAGCGTGGTACATCTGTTTACGTGGAAAAATGAACAATTAAATGGCACTATTTAAATATAAATGTTACTCTCTTTTAATTTGTTTAAATGGCGTAACGTATTTAGTGTCAGGTTTGATTAATTTTATGACTCCTGGCAGTGGAACTACTGGGGATATTTTATTTGTATTTCTTGTATGGTTGAAGACGGTATGAGAGTCTGAGTCATTGCATGGTCCAAGGCCTGCTCTTTCTCTGGGTAAACTGTCCTAATATTCAGACATCTCATCTGGACCCAGGCTACAGTTTGCCCTCTCTCTCTCTTTCTTTAAGGCCAGTGAACAGGGCTACAGGCTTTATTCCTGGAGGGTATTGAGCGGGGCTATGGGCTTTATACCTGAAGGGCAGTTAGAAGGGCTACAGGCTTTATTCCTGATGGGCAGTGAACATGGCAACAGACTGAGCAGGACTGCAAGCCTGAAGCATGTATATATTGTGTATATGTATATATAAATGGCCTGCAGGTTATGCTAATAGGCACAGCCATGACAAATTGTCCTTCGCTTTGCTTGGAACATTGGAACAGCTGATGGAAATCTCATGATGGAACGGCCAGTGCGGGGCGTAATAATTAATGAGAAAAGCGTAATATTAGAATGATGGTGATGCCGCTTCCTCAAGGCGAGCTTGAGGTCTGTCGGACAGAAGAACCACCGCCCGCTGCCTCGTACATGCAGACCAGCTACAGGTCTACGAATTCAATGATGGTCAGACCCGCGGGGGGGTGGAGGGGGTGAAGGGGGTTTGCAGCCATGGCACCAAATTCACAACATGACACGGAGGGTTCGGGCTTTGGTATTGCAGTGAAGCATCGTCCAGCAGTCTGTAGTCTGAAGATGGGCATGGAATAAACATGCAAATAGACTCCCTTCAGCAGTCTTACAGAAGCAAGACTGCTTTTCTTAGTATCTTTGTGTTTTCATTACATGAATTGAGCTTAATTTTTGAACACTGGTTTTATTTCCTGTGCTGTTTAAAAAAGGTTTATCTACCCCTGTCTCATCCAGGAAAGACTATTAGAGTCGCTGGGCACAGTGTGCCTGTGTGTGATATAAAAGCCTGCTATTTTTAAAGAGCATGCTCGTGACTCAGTGCATATCACAGTCTGGACAGGACCATAATAACGTCATATCTGGGGATGGTTACAGGCTTTGCAAGTGTGACTATTTATCTTTATTTCTCTCTTTTTAACCAAGTGTAGAAAAACGTGCTTTTGAAATGCAAACTCATTGGGCAGATTTTCTTCACTACAACAGCATCACCTTCACTTCTCTTTCGTTTTCTTTATGCACTGTTCAAGATTAAAATGAGAGTATAAAATCAGTGATGCATGTTGGGTTCCTCAGTGTGTATATATAAACATTTCTCTCCACTTACACCAGTTGCAAGCTAAACCCTGCCATCTAGTGGCCGTATGCTAAAACATGTAAAAAAAAAACAAAAACATGTTTGCACAAGTTGCAAGAATGGTGGGAAGGTAGAAATATTTTCAGGATCCAGTTTCGCCCAGCATTGGAAAACCTACAGTATGAAATCTGCGAATATGGTTTATGAATCTGTAAAAAAATTTATGAAAATTAACTTTTTTTACTATTCTCAAAATTGGTTTGATTTCTACTTCAATCAAGTTTGATTTTGATTTGCTGTCCATGCAGTTTGCATAGCAACGTTATGTTTGTGTCACAGTTATGGATGATTGACAGGCTGTCAATTTTATAATGAACAAATATTTGTCTATAGATCAGTGTTCTGTTTTCCGACGGAAGTGAAATCCTGTGGCATAGTGAAGTCTGCCCTCTAGCGGCGACAGGTATTTCACATGCTATCGCTTTCTGAAATGCTGAGAAAGATGAAACCTGAATTAATGGTACATTAACTATTAATTCCGCAGCAAACAAATACTACATACACTCAGTTAAGTACAACATGAAAAGACTTTATTTTCTGTGTACGGATTAGGTCAATGAAAACTTCAAAAAAAGAAATTTTATTTTATACAGCAGTGACTTGGAACCAGTTAAGATGGTGACTTTTTAAGGGATAGTTTCTTCCTTCTTGATAATATAATTATAGATTTACACTGCCTATCAACATTTAGCTATAAACACAAAAATGAAAGCCTACAGTAGCTGCTTTAAAGAGACGCCGTTGTTGAGTCTTGTAGCGTATACTAACATGCACTGCGACTAGGAATAAATGGGCAAAACAGCTTTACAAGACAATCAGCACTAGAAAGAACCCCATAGGCTGGCCGGTTATACAGCTGGTTACAAATGTATCTATTTGTCAAAGCCTAGCATGAAGCAGAAGTAGAACTACTAAAATATTATATATATATATATATATATATATATATATATATATATATATGAGAGAGAGAGAGAGAACAAAATAGACGACTCAAGGGTATTAGAGAAATTCACATTCTTATTGTACATCAATGTACCTCGGCCGCACCTTAAGAACCGCGGACTGGCTGTAAATATCAGATGGGGCGGTATAGACAGCGGCACTTGGGACAGAACCAGGATCTAAACATGAGATGCGACTCTGATACCTTATACATTAGTGATACCATAAACGTCTCATCAACACAGAACGTGACATAAATAAATAACTACACGTATGTACACGGCGTCATGCGTCCCGAACTGTTAGGGGGGCAGTTGTCTGGGAACAGGCAAGAATATCTGTTTAAATCTCCCTCTGTCCAAAAACTCATTTCTAAGTGTGACAGAGGACATTCCCAAGCTAAGCTGAGCTGTCGGCGTTCTTGTTTTTCTCATTGTAATTAAGAGTGTCTTCGCCGTTTCAAATAACACATTAGCGCTCCATCTGCATGTTGTGCAAATGTTGTTTTAATCAACTGTTCCAGCTGCGAGGCTCAGTTTATGGGCTGGGTTGGATTCTCCACGGCTGTCAGCAAGTATCTGACATTAACAGAGCCGAACAGTTTACAACAGCATCACCTTCAGAGCCGCAGGCTCATCCTCACGCGCGCACCGTTCCCGCGTGCACCGTCCCCGCGTGACGCTAATTAATCTGCGCGAGCACACCGGAAGCGTTCACCCCTAATATAAATTGCGAGGTGTGTCCTTACTTATCTACAGTCTTAAGAGCAGCATTCAACGGTTGGCAAACAAACTCGTTCTTCTTAAAGTTTTCATCAGTAGTATTGTATAGTGAACAAAACTTAATGCATCTACATTGCGAAAAATATATACATTGGACTGTTTCGCGACAGATGTGTAACTTGGTCCTCAGCAAATACGACTCTGTTATCAGTTTGTATTGTACCTGAACATGAGATCAGTATTTTATGTGGACAATCACCTATAGTACAGTTGCACATTCTGTGGAGACGCTAGACTCCGGACAGGACATAATTATAAATGATGTATTAAAATGGTGCCATGCGTGTTTATTTAGAAAACAATGAGTGATGTTTCTCCCTGTAAATGTTAAGAGATTAACAGATTTCGACAGTTCTCCCCAACAACACTCTATAGGGAGGTTTTGTTCAGGTCAACTTTGACCGGCAGTGGCCCTGCCTCCTTTCCGTCCTCGGATGGGCCGATTGCCACAGCAATCACGGGAGTCAAATGGTAGGGGTTGACCTTGGGCATGTCGTCCAGGAACTCCTTATCTCCGTTGATGCTCAGCTGCAGTAAAAAATCAGCCAATGAGAGCAGACTTCAAGGTGAACAGTATCTGAGGACGTTGGTTCACTTCTGATAATCTATAGTCCTAATGCAAATAGTATATTTATATGAATAATTCCACGCAACGTTAGATGTTATTTTCATTAAACAAAGCAAAATGGACACTGTTAAATTGACACCTACACTACCTCACAATGTGTTTGACGACATTTGGCTGACAATGTAAAAAAGCATGTTGTAATGCTAAAATAGGACAGACTTCTATATCCAGAGACTTAAAATATCTATTACAACAGCAAAAGGCTCTGGACCTCACAGGGTTTGGAGCTAAGCAGAGGGAGGGGCCTCGACTGATGAGAACGTGCACACCTGAGTCTTGACGTGCTGCTCGGGTGCTGTGACGAGACTGGCACAGCTAAGCCACAGCATCACCATGATGGACAAGAAGAGACACGCTGCCAGGATCCAGCGCGGCAGCCCGGAACGCCTACGAGGGACAGACACATCAAGAGAGACAGACCCATCATCTCCACTGCCCTCCCATGACCCCTCACCACAACCAACCAACTCGAGCCACCCCTACCCCCCCGCTCACCTCGACATGCAGCCCAGGAAGTCGTGTTCGGCGGCGGGATCCTCGGGACGCTGGCCCACGCGCCTCCCCTTGCCCGCTGCCTTTGCCGCATTCCTGTCCCCGTGCGCCCGTCCGCCTGTAAGGGTGCAGAGTCAGCGCTTTCAACCGACGCCCCATCGATTTTGTGACCTGCAGAGGGGCTACGGAATTACGCAGGGAGCCGCAGCGAGGAGGCGGATGAACGCCGACCGCTCCTGCTGAACCCAGAGCTGAGGTCACAGAGGAGGAGAGAGCTGTCAACAGCCCCCCACCCCTGCAGCCCCACGCCACCCTGCCCCGACCCCACCCCCGAGTCGAAGGCGCTCCACTCACCAGTGTGTGGACGCTGCGTGTGGGAGTTCACTTGGGGCCAGGGCTTGTCTGCAACGCTGGAACGTGGGGCTTGCAACTCGGGCAAGGAGTACTCGATCTCGGGCTGGCTCTGGTAAGACCAATCAAACATAAAAGCAAGCTAGGGAGAGCGTTAAGCATTAAGTATTAAGAGATTTAAAGAGAGAAGCTTCTGAGTAAAACAGCAAGCTGGGATAGACTCGCATGGGCTGATTGGTACCCAGTACGCTTTACAAACAGGAAAAGGAAAGAAAAAAAGAAATCACAAAATGGTTGAAGCGGTGCATTCTCACGGTTTCCATGACTATGGCCCTAGTTTCTCCGCCCTGCTCCGCCCCTCTTTAATCCACATCACCTGTGTCTTGTTAGCGACGTAATCACAGCCTATATATAGTCGTTGTGTTACAACACGGTTTCTGTGAAGTCTCCCTTGTACTGTGCACTTGTCTTTTGTATCTCCGCACCACCTCGATCTCTAATAACCACAATGGAGACCTTGAAGTCTTGCATGTTGTCTCCTGTATCTTGATCTTCTGGTGATCCACAGAGTATGCGCAGCGACAAGAATTGCATGGAATTAATATAATTTGAACTAGCAGAACTATAATCTTAATGAGAACACCATCTGTAAAATTATTTACTGCTACTATTCACTACTATAATAATTATCAGTAAGTGGTTTAACTTCTCACACTCCAGATCTGTTATTTAGGGCATCTTATTTGAGAACAACTGAGGAAAACTTCAGGTTAAAATTCAATAAAACATATGCAACCTAGTGGACAACTAGAGGCTAGAGAGGCTGGAAGAACTAGTGAGTCCGTGGGACATAAAGGGTTAACCCATAAGAATATAATAGTGTCATCTGAAATAAAACCTTATCGAAGCCACATTTGATGGCTTAATTTCACCATGGGACCCCTAGGATTGATATGCACTATGACCTTCACGTCCATGAACACTGAAAGTAACCCAGGACTATGGTTTCCTTCCAGGTTCAGTCCACCTGTATTTGAAGAGGTTTCTTGTAACATGTTTTCCATCAAGTCCCTAACATTTTTTAATGTAGAAAGCAGCTGTTTCTCAATAGCAGGCACGATAAATATCTTCCCTTCTGAAACGCATAGGCAGGCAATGTTTCACTAAATGTTGCGCAGGGTGGATGAAATATTGTTTGATGAATTAAATATATGCATGGCGCCTGTTTCTCCAGCAGCAACCAGCCAAAATTTGCTTAGTCAGCCAGCATGGCTTGGAGGAGAGTGAGATCGCCATCTGAAGAAGTCTACACCAGAAGACCTGGTCAGTAACTCTCATAGAACAACTTGAATTTTCTGTCACTGGTTCTGAAACAGGACGGGTCTGTTCCGCTACTCAGAGCCCTCTTTGTTATAAAATGTGTGAATCAATATGCTTTTATTTCTGGAGTTGTTCCCTGGGAGCTCACCAGAGGAGGAGTTCCACTCTGCTTAATTGTGTTCTCCTAAACAAACGCTTTGTGGTGGTGACCTCCACAGAGCAGACCTTTGAAAGTCCTTATGAAGAAATCTCATGTTGTCCCATATGGGCTGGCAGCACCAAATTCGCATGACTGTCGTCTGATTGGATCAGAAGGACAGATGGGTTAGAAGCTCTGTATTATTCTTTCAAGCCAGTACACAACTGATTAACATCTAGAGAACTGTTTACAAATACCTTGGTGGTCCACCAGATATCCAAGATGAAGGTTCCTAGAGATGCTTCACTGGTGAGAGATATTAAGTTTAAATCTGCTTGGATTCAGAATGCCTTACGTGAACATGTGAAAGAAACAAACAAGAAGAACTATGAAGCTCCAGTGAAGACATATGTACCAAGAAATGCAACATGGAATGGGCAATTTGGCCCAGATCTTCTCTGATTGTCCAGGTCTCATTGGTTGAACATAACCCCAACCCTCTCACAGTCACTGTTATTCAAAGCCATGCTGTCAAAAGCATTGAATCCAGATGTCAGAGAGGGGAGAGGATCAAAGGGGGGGGGGGACACATCTTAGGAAGTTAATGCTCACTTGCCGCAGACCGAATGGAATCTTGCCATTAGTGAAAGAGGTCTGATGTGCATCTGTCACGCATTACTGCCAAACTTGCCATAGGTGATCAGCAGTGCTCATGAGACTTCGCCAGGACAAGAGGCCGCTGACTTAATTGTAAACAATCCCATTTCCCTTATTTGGGCTTTTCTGTCTGTGAACCCATCTTGCCTCCTTTTCCGCTCTGGCGGAAGAGGTCTTGCACCGCGTCCACGCTGAACTCGGCTGGAATTTAAACAAGATGCCAGACCTCATTCGAAACATGGATTTGTCCCTCCGCCAATCAGTGGCTAGCGCGCTGCGCATTCGTGTTTACTCTTTGGCTCTAAGGAAACGGACTGATTTTGCCTGATTACCTCTGAGGGACTCATCAAAGGCCTGGGGAGAAGGGATGAACATGATTAAGGCCAGGCAGCTGCTTAACTAGTGGAATATGTTGCCCTGTAAGTGGCATTCGCTGGGGCGCAGATCAACCAGCCATCGTGTAGGCCTCTCAGAGTCCTCAATTGCAATACGACAATGTTTGAAACCTGTGTGGGTAAACCTCTGGTAGGTGGTTTGATGCCATTTAATGCACAAAAGAGCTCAATCTTAAAAAATGAAAATTGCAGATGCCACTGCACGACATGATGCGTGTTGATCGTGGCTAAGATCTGTTTTAAGATCGTGGCTAAGATCTGTTTTAAGATCGTGGCTAAGATCTAAACGTAGAAGGCAGTGGACGTTTTTGAAAAGGCTAATGTTTACTTTGATGCCTGATTGTTGAAAGAAGATGCATTTGTTTAACTAGTAGTTAATCCTTAAAAGCTTTAAAATCCCACCATGCAGTGAATGCCTCATGACCAAAAAAAACATGCGCTACATTGTCGGAAGATATGACGGGCAGAAAACAGACTGGTGGTCACTGTTCGAAAATGGAAACCCATCCACATCACACTTGCTACAACTCCTCTCTCCCGTCAAGAAAAGAAAAGCGTTCTTTACTCCATTTAGATGCCTGATGCAAAAAAACCCCAAAACTGCCTACCATTCGTTTCCCCCATACAACCGCAATGATGTCTATTGTGACAGAGTGTTAGTCCTGCAACCTCAATGCTAGCCACGATGCTCACTTTAGACATTAGATATCAGTGTTGCCTCCTCGTGCTCCCCACCCCCAACTACGGTCTTGCCAAACTTGGTATTTTAAGTGACTGGCTGTATTCCAGCTGCACACTAAACCCACACTGGTTTGACTGATGGCCCATGGAGGTCTCTTTTTCACTTCCCCAGTGTCATAACCGTAAGATGAACATACATCATGCCTCTGGATACAAAGGGACACGCAGATGGCCTCGTGATGACTTAATTCTGTGTTCTTGTACCCGTCTCACTAAACACCAGCTTCATCTTAGCTTGCAGAAACTGCTACGTTTGTGTCGATCTTGCTGAATGCTTATTTCAAAGAACTTTTCGGCTTAATCCATCCCATAACTCACTGCCAGCAAAGCTTGAACCAAAAAAACTCGAGTTTGACCCCCAGGGAGATGTGCGCTACTTTGGGTAGAGTGTGCTGGTGGGCGTTTCAAAGTACGTATCCTCTGGTCTACACGAGTTTTTATGCCACAGTGCAGAAACTGCAGCCCTGTCCAATACACATGTATTTTCAGGTCACAATTTCAAGTAACTATACAAAAAAAAAAAAAGATTTACTCTAAAGTTGCCATATTTTGTCAATTGTGATTTTTCACCGCAATCGAAATTTGTCCTCCGCTTTTTACCCATCTGTGCAGTTAAACACACACACACACTAGTGGTTACTAGGGGGCTGTGGATCACACGTGCCCAGAGCGGTGGGCAGCCCTAGCCCGGCACCCGGGGAGCAGTTGGGGTTAGGTGCCTTGCTCAAGGGCAACTCAGTCATGGCCTCAGGTCTGGGAATCGAACCCACGACCCTCCGGTCACAAGACCAGTTCCCTACCACCAGACCATGACTGCCCCGTCTTTGATGTATATTTGATGTTGTTCTGCTTGTTGTAAATAGTGATTTTGAGAGCTCTGTTCCAAGACCTCACCTGGAAGACGACCACCTTGCCATCATCGGCCTGCAGGTAAAAGGTCCAGGTGGAGGAAATGAAACTCTGAGCAGAGCTGACAATATCATTGCACCAGCTGGACACTGCATCCATCACTGAGACCGGCTTGGGACGGTTAGTCAGCGCCTTGAGCTGCAGGGCAAATCCCCAAGATACTGGTTAGGCATGTGATTTGTGGGCCAAGTAGGTACAAATGGGGGAAAAAAACCCTACACCCCCCATAGGTGATGACTGAGCACAAAGACATTTACCTTCCTGCGTTTGATCTCAGGTTCGGCTGGCTGGCTGGAACAGCCCGTGCTGCAAGCCTCCTGCTCCAGTAACTTAGTGTATGCCTCTTGGCATGCTGTATACACACACACACACACACACACACGGTAGGTGTCAGTCACATCCATTCCCATTCCAAAAGGCTGGCTGTCATCAATATTAACAGACATCTGAGCATCTGCCTCTCACAACAGGGCACGCAATTGATTTTCAATAAAGCAGCCTGTCACAGGCTGGGCTGCTCCGACAGAGACCGTTCTTTCAGACAGCTCTGCGAGCGCACACCTGCTAGAGAAAACCAAGGCTAAGCTGAATGCTTTGAGCCTTCCAAAACAAAAGTAAAATGTTATAAGATATGATTGGATACTATTTGCAGAGATACCATAGCACCTTTGTGCTATACACACACGTCACGCCGCAGATTCACGTGTGCCCAAGGCCTTACCTCCCTGACACTCCTCCTTGCTGCTGTTGAAGCCCGTGTTGCCGTTGACGAACTGACAGATGGAGTACAGGCGGCATCCACGATAACACGCGTTCATGATGGAGTCCTAGAGGAACACAAGGATCTTTGGAAGAACCTTAAAAACCAACACCTTCAAATCAGGGGCACCAAGTGCTCTAAACCATGGTTGGAAATGACCACAAATGCAGATGTTTTTTTTATTAAAGTGTGTGAATGACTAAGAAACATTAATGGAATGTGAGATGATCTCAGAAAACATTCTACTTCATGCAGAGCTCTGGTTCTGTTTCCCACATCTTGGGCATATCCGTATGCCATTGGTCACAGTAGGATTATTTAATTTGTGTACTACTGTTACCATTACTGGTTTTTGTTTTTTAATTTGTTTTGTTTACAAACAAAGTCTAATATATGCCACAACTAGCACATCGGCACTGAAGCAAATCAATTTCCATATTATAAATGGATGTTTATATTGTCAATAGAAATGCATAGTAACTCTTCATAGGCCATGTGACTGCAGTGTTTGGTTAGTTTAAATCCTATTTATTTTAGCATTATTTGCATAAAACAAATAAAGATGCATTTTATTCAGGATATTTTCCAATATTGAAGAATACATTTGTAGTACCTTTATTATAATGCTGGAATACCGGACATGAGAAGATTTATGTAATTCATTTGTTTATCTGTAAATGTCAGAAAAAATGGAACGTATTGAGATCCATAACTGAACAGAGAATTTATGAATAGCGAACCCACTAGAGGAATGTCAGAGCCTGCTGTGGTTTACAGCTGCCCATGTGCGATGACCGTTGAGAGAGAAAACGCTCTGGACCTGCCATCCCCCCCAGCGGCTACATAATAACGGCAACATTTCCCTTTCTTTTGCGAAATAAAACAATAGGCTACATAACGCCTGGTTGAAGTAGTGACGATTTAATCAAACAGCGCCGACGTACGGTGGTAAAGAAAACATCAAGAAAATTATTTATTTATCTTGGGGCCGCAGTTTGTCGTGTTTTACAATGCGCATTTCTTTTGAATTTGTGTGGGATGATGCTTTAATTCATTGGACACTATGTGCTAGACATTAGGTTCTTTACAGTGTATAAATTGTTATTTCGCGTCACATAGGCTATACGTTTTAAATTGAGCTGTAGGTAGAAGTGTATGGGGAGCCTGTCCGGACGGAATCCTAATCTATTCATTAACATGCTGCATTTAACAGCTGGTTAAAGCTTTATTATCGTGATCTCCCTGAACACCCCCCACCACACCTGACCAAGGTGATCTGCACTCGCCCACTATGAAATACCCCGTCTCTACCAAATAAAGAGTATGTTTGATTATTATTCATATATAATGAATTGAGTCAGTGGTATTGATGAATTAGTGCGGCGCATAACACAACAGCCTCTTATCAACTCAAACGCGCCTCATTTTCATGAAAATGGTTTACAGGCCGCATCTAACACCGGTCATATGGACGGAAATGGACCACAGAGCACTTGGTCAAGAAATTATTCGCATTAAGAATATGCTGGTTGTTAACGAATATTTAACGAAATGTTTAATCAGCGCTGATTGTGACTATATTTCGGAACAAATGGTCCATGACTCACGTCGCAGACCATCAAAGCTCATGCGCCATAACACAGACTGTCATTTTCTGATCTTGAGATGCAGACTGCATGGGGTAGGAGCGAAGATGCAGAAACGGTTATATCTAGGAATTACCGCCATATAGGCCCTTATCAAAATGATGCTGACACATCTGCGCAGTGTCGAAATCGACAATCCAGTTAAAACCGAAGTTCACTGGTATGAATAAACATTTGTTTCCGTTTTGCAGGCTGCCCCACGAATTCTGTTTTCAGCAAAACGGGTTAAACTGTGCTGCAAATGGCTGCGGGTGAGAAACCCCGTTTTACTCTGCAGAACCCCACTCGAAGTGTTACAGCAAATGTCAGACAGCTACCTGCATTCTGCGGACGAATGGTTTCAGTTAGGTCACTTACTTTGGCAGGGCTTTTGTTTTTGATGGTGACTTGGCATTGTTTTTTGCAGTAACTGATGTCTCCCAGTTGGTTGTCAAACAAATCAGAAGATGCTGCTACCAACGCCACAAAGACCAGAGAGGCGACAGCGGACACGCCGCACATCCTGCTACCGACCTGAAACATCTTTTCGCCGATGTCAATACCCACGGACTCGGCGTGCTCTGTCGCGTTTGCGGTATCTATGCGTCGCGACCCGTCTCGGTTCCGACTCGGTCTATATCTGCTTCGCTAAGATGTTTGGACGCGGTGTGTCGTCACACCTAGAACATCATCACGTCCTTCGCGCGACGGGTTACTTTGTGCGTCATTATTATGTCTCGAAATTGCACAAAAAGCATTTTGCCAGTGCAATGTAATTTAAGTAAAAAAGCAACAAAAATATATTTACAAGTCAGGCTTGTGTGACAGAAATGTATAAGCTTATTAGGTAGCCATGCACATAAACAAAAAAACCAAATATTAAAACGAATACACGACACTTGCTTAGATAATAGGCCGAGTTTGGAATGTTTCTGAATTCCTAATTATACACCTTGCACATCAATTGGGGGCATAGCACATGATCAAACGTTAGCCTCCATACAATAGTCCAATTTATCACCGAGATCACCCTACCTGCTTGAACGTCAGAGTATTCATTTTATAATAGCAAGTAATTTGTATGGTATGCATGATACAAGTCACGCGCTTCCTACATCTAACATGAACATGTGGATGCGTAGATCTATGATGACGGTGCCAACTGAACTCAGTTTGCTGTAATTAGAACCTGACTATACACTTGACAGCTTTACGACATCTATTTAAACTTTTATTGGCGGTTTTATGCAGCTAAGAGTAATTTCACACTGTTCACTGTTCTCCAATAGAGAAAATAATTTTTTACTAGGACCAAAACTACAGTGGCAATATTGAAGCCGCATGCTATGGTTTTTGAAGCCCTTTCATGTGCATCTTCTTTGTGGAGTATATTAATTTATTATGAACTCTCTTGTGGTGTTATTACTTTTCAATATTTTAGCTACTTATGGTAAGCGAGAGCAAGAAACAAAGTTTATTATTGCTTTGCTTGAAAAGCACTCATATTCTTTACTCATTGGCTTTGGACCAAAATTGTGGTTCTGAAACAGTGGCAGGTTGAACTAGAACAGCAGTTACCTATACCATGCAAAACGTTCCTACAAATAAATGTAAAAAAAAAACACGTGAATATAGCTCACAGCACGACACTCGCATTTTGAACTTGATTTCTAATGTTTGTCCTTAAGTGGTCAAAATGAAAAAGGAAAATTGAAATAGGAACGAATGAACAAATGAAGGAGCAGCCAGTAATGACTAGAGAATGACTGGGAAGATTTGGGAGGAGCTTCGGCAGTATCAACTTATTTCAGCCTTCGAGGCGTGCACGCACGCGAATATTTCTAAAACTCAGACGAGCTGTATGGCATTGTAGTTCTCTACAATGGCAAAGACCTTACACACCTGACGTTGTTTGCCGATTTATGCCAAACGGGGGCCTTTGCCGTTTCAACCGAGAAACAAAGATGGATTATCCGTGCGTCTTTCCCCAACAACTTGACAAAAACAATTCACGGAACACCAGCGACGCGGTGAAAATGGCATTATCAATCTCGACGTTGTCGCTTCTGATTCTGCTCCCTCACGCTTTAACCTCAACCTCACGTAAGTAGTTTAGGATACTTGATCGATACTCCGGCTAACGCGTCCTCCTTTGCATGCTCCTCGCTGAACTTTGTGTAACTACAAGAGTAAGGGCGCGCGCGAGCGAAGTCAACGTTCCTGCTGTCACACAGTGCCCCGTGGACACATTGAAACTGGATAAGAACACAATGCAGGTCTGCAAATTGAGAAACGTAGCATACGTCTTATGCACCATGTGCTAGACTGCAACTACGTTATAACAAATCCAGTGCAGGAGAACTGTAGCGATAGAGAAAAGTGAACTAATCACAAAACTACACACTATTTTGACTTTTAATTAACAAGGCAGGACAACATGGTCCGTGTTTTGCTCCTGCTCCAAAGGTTTAACGGTGTAACACAGAGACAGAGAGATTGTGGATATATTTCATCAGGCTAAGGGCCATGGGCCTCCTGGCACATGTTAAAAAGCTTGTCCACCTCCCACCAAGAGCAAACTTGGTCCACATTAACTCCACAGTGTCCCTAAAGGAATTAAATAGCAGTGCAGTAAAACAGTCCAGTTTAGGCTTTAGAGCATTTTTTCATAAATGTCAATACATATCAGCGTGGATGACTGTGAGGAGGAAAGTATTAAGGATGGAAAACCACTTAAGCTTTTGAGTAATGACCTTGGGTGACCTCTACAAGTGATCTCCTGACTGCTAAAGCACTGTGGCTGTAAATCTGGCTCAGGGACTCCTGTTTGCTGCTGGTCATAAATTCGGACTGTGGTTTTTTTCTGACCCCCTCCTCCCCCCAGACTTGGCTGTCATCTCCCCCCAGGACCCGGCACTCCCCATCGGGTCCAGCCTAACCGTGGTGTGTACTGTTAGCGCCGAGCTCGGGCTAGCGGCTAGCTCGCTGTACTGGACGCTGAACGGGAGGCGGCTGGCCAGGAGCACCTACACGGTGCTGAGTCCGACAGAGCTGAGCGTAACGCTGCACAGACTCAATGGCTCCCAGCAGCAGTCTGGGGACAACTTAGTATGCCACAGGGGCAGCGGAGACGTGCTGGCAGGCTCCTGTATTTATGTTGGAAGTAAGTGCATCATAGTGGCAAATCCTCAAATTCGGGTCTAGAATATCAGATAAACAGTTCCTTTTCTATATTGCAGAACTGGTCTGGAATTCTGGTCTAGAATATGAGATATCCAGGGTCTTCTGTGTACAAATTCAGGTCTAGAAGATGAGATACTCAGTTTCTTGTGTATAATACGGAACGGGTGGTTCTAAGTGAGACACAGTGTATGCACTCGTATCAAGTCAGCCTTTATTTTTTATTTTTTACTCCTAATTGGGAATGCTAATGCAAGATGACTCCACAGCACCCAGTTGTCTTTTGTGCTCTGTTCTCTGTTTGTGCGCAGTGCCCCCAGAAAAACCCGATAACCTGTCCTGCTGGTCCCGGAACACTAAGGACCTCAGTTGCAGATGGAGTCCTGGAAGTCAAGGAGAGACCTTCATCAGCACCAAATACATCCTCAAGTACAAGCTTCGGTGAGTTAGGACATCTACACAAATGTCTATACCGTAACATACACAGTGGCATCCAGAATTGCTGGCACTCTTGCTAAAGATGACTGCTGGGATAACTGTGGTGTTAATGAGAAACCTAGACTATCAGTAAAATGAAAGCTATTCCAGGAAAGAATAAGAACCAAAATAAACATAAATTTTCTCAAAAACAATGCCACAATTATCGGCAGTACCTGGAAGTTCTTGGTAATCAAATAATCAAAAATAATGTAGATATATTACCAGGGCCATAACAGGACCAGAGAAGTTTATTTATGGAAGTATTTATGGAAGTATCTTCCATCCATCCATTCAGTATAGAATGAAATAGAATGAGATAACAATGATGTTCTGAAAATATAGCACAGTGTAGCCTTCAAAGTTTGCGCCAATGCTAGCCAATAAACATCAACTAGATTCTGACGGACCCCATAGAGTTGGGAGCCACAGAATTCGCAAAACTAATTGTGTAAACCATCATGGCTTACTTATTCAGCAAAGTATTACTACACCCCCCACCCCTGAAACAACCTACTTAGCGAGACACTGTAAAGACACGTTAGCTAAAACTACGTGAACATGCGTGATGTTTGTGCTGAAATTCCTTTTACTAAACACATTTTTAATTGCTTTGTTTTAAAAATGATTGATTTCTTCCTTAGTCTTCTTTAATTTTTTGCGATCTGTTCGCTTTACAAAAATGCTGTCTGCACAGAGAGATAGCAAGGCACACAGGCAGGCTAAATAAACTAGGGTAAAATTGGTAAAAAAAAAAAACCTACTGTTAACATTAAACTTCATGTGAAAGCGCAGATGGATTTAGTTTTGGCTTCAGCCAAATATATATATATATATATATATATATATATATATATATATATATATATATATATATATATATATATATATATATATATATATATATATATATATATATATATATATATATATAATATAAGTTTAGGTAATTAAAACCAAGCAATATAGCTTCAGTCAAAGCTGTTCATGTAAAAGTAGAAATGGAATTGAGTGACTGTAAATTAATGAAGTGTAAACATATCAATTCTGATTCCTTCAGCTTTGGACAAACAAAATGACGTAGGCTTCCATAATTTTGTTTGTCCAAAGCTGAAGGATTCAGCCCACTACTGCCCATTATATTCATTTTAACTTCTTAAATGTGCCATATTTTGTCAATTGTGATTTTTCACCGCAATCAAAATTTGTTCTCCGCTTTTTACCCATCTGTGCAGTTAGAACACACACACACACACACACACACTAGTGATTACTAGGGGGCTGTGGTGCACACGTGCCCAGAGCGGTAGGCAGCCCTAGCCCGGCGCCCGGGGAGCAGTTGGGGTTAGATGCCTTGCTCAAGGGCACCTCAGTGATGGCCTCAGGTCTGGGAATCGAACCCACGACCCTCCGGTCACAAGATCAGTTCCCTACCATAGGACCATGACTGCCACCAGTCTTAAACATCACTTGTCATGTGGTAAAATTTATCAAAAGTTACCAACTTTCATAAATCAGGTAATGGAAATATATTAAAATAACTTCACCCCCTAAAAAGAACAATTTTCACCATTAGGTCAATAATTAAGAAGTTTCAACCAACTCGAGGTGTGATGAATCTGCCTGGTAGAGGCCACAAGTGTATTTCAGCCCCATATACAGTAAGACAGATGGTCTGAGAGGTTGTTCACCTCCTGCAATCACCATATCTCCAAAACTAAGTTTGGATACCACCACCATGCCAGCAAAGTATTTGGAAGGCATACCAGAAGAAAGCCTCCACTGTCGTGAAAGCCACAAACGTAAGCGCCTGGAGTACACTAAACATCACTGGAGCTTTGATTGGAACCAGGTTGTACGGTCGGAGGAGACGAAAATAGAGCTTTTTGGCAGAGGTGGATTTGCCTCTGTTCGACGGCTACGACTGGGTCGTGGTTGGGTCCTCCTGCATTCCAGTGAGCCAAAGCATACCCTGAAAATCTACACAAAAAAATCTTCCGTGAAAATCTTCCGTGAAAATCTTCCGTGGTCGGCTGACCACGGAAGCAAGCTCTTCCGATCACCATCCCAGTTCCCTGACCTAACCCGAGCGGAAACCCTGTGAGATTAAGGGCACAGCCCATGAGTAATAACCAAGAACTCGGGGAACTCAACAGACCTTGCATGGAGGAATGGTCTCCGATTCTTTTGTACGTGTTCTTCACCTCATCCAGTATTAAAGATGACTCGGGGGTGCAGGGGTGCCAGCAATCGTGACATTTTTGTTTTTTAAGTAACAATTTACATCATTATTTAAACTTAATTATTTTATATTTTTAGTTCAAGTGCACGCATAATTTCTCTTTAGCATTCCTTCCACAGTAATTCTGAAAGGCTTCTTCTGCAAATTTTTGGTGACCCTTACTGACTGTACTGCTCGGTTTCAGAGTGGCTTATCGAGCTGAAAATTTGGCAAGCAGGTGGAACGAAGCTCCACGATATTTAACGGTGTTTGAAATCTCCGCACGGCCCGGCCGTAACGGGTCTTAATTACTGTGCAGATGGTACGGCAAAGAGAAGGAGTGCGAGGACTACAACACGGGCCAGCCGTATACGTGCTACATCCCACGAGATCTGGCCATCTTCACGCCATATGAGATCTGGGTGGAAGCCTCCAATCAGCTTGGCTCTTCCTCCTCTGATGTCATCATCTTGGATATCTTAGATGTGGGTAAGCAGGACGCCCATGCCTCCTGTACGAGACTGGCTGGAGTGCACTATTAAATCAGCTGTACAAAAGGCCAAAAGGGGCTGTGGCGTTTGAGATTTATTCTGTGCGTATTCAGGCAAAGCTTCCCAACACTGAACTCAGCCTCCGGCGTCTTATACAGCATTTGAGCATATCACATATGGTACGCACACACTTTCCTCGGCGTGGAGTTTATGAGGTGTGAAAAAGAAAAGAAAAGGGCTAGAATGCAGATGACTTAACAACCATGGTCACAAAGGGCACAGGGACAGAACGCTTCCAAGATGAATCCCCCTTTCAATTTTTAAATTTATTTATTTATTTTTGTGGTTTGAAAGTCGGGATGAAACGTTAAAGAGTGGCGAGGGACACAGTGGACAGGATGGTGGACAGAACGTCCCTGTCCTTTTTGATTCTCGGAAACAATAAAGTTTGGAATTCATTTCACTTGCCCCTGGAGGCAAGCTTTATTAAAAATAAATAAATAAAGTAAAAAACAAAAAATAAAACAAAACAATGAATTTTATACGTAGATAGACAGACAGCAGTAAAAAAAAAATAGAACATTATATTTACAAGCAAAATTTAAAGATCTCTATATGTAGCGATAAATGTTTTATGTGAGATTCAGTGACCATGCTTAAGTGTTGACCTATCTCATGTTTACAATAAAATCGTGCCTTTTTAATGTGGTTTCCAGACAGAAAGCACATCATGCTTTTATCATAGGCTGGGGAAAGAGCATAACTGACCTTATCACTTTGTTCACAGACCAGTCAATTAACAGTACAGACATGCTGAGTGAACAAGAGAAACATATCTTGTAACTGTAAGACATTTAAACCAGAAAAGGGGGGTTGACCAAGGCAGAAGAGCATGTGTTTTGATGAAAAAAGATTCTCATCTCCTTCAGTACCGTTTCATGTGGATCAGAGTCTGCTTATAGACCTTAAGTTTACTTCTTCTCTGAATAGGGTTTTCTTCTTTAATAAAGCATGTCTAAAATACAGAAAAAGAAAGAAAAGGCAGAGAGGAAGAAGGATTTAACAGTCGGACCGTATTTGTTGTGTTCTGAGGTGGTTATAAGTGGTTCACAAGCAGTAGGACAGATATAGTTTTTGTGATGATTTAGACTGAGACTAGGTTAGAGACATTGACATGGCGTTTTGTTGTCCTTTCTATGTTATACTTTTCCATCTATTTCTTTGTCAGCAAGTTACACTTTTTGATGCTCGTCTGCTTTGCCTTTCACTTAGTCACAATACAATACCATATATTTAGACAATATTTCTCCTGACGTAACTAGTCTTTTTTCACAAAGGTTTTTGCTTCCTTGCGTTTTGGCTAAAAATAACATCTGTTTTCCCCCCACTGGTAACAATTATGTATGTTTCTTTTGCATCTCAAGTCTGTGCTGTAGCATTATTGATTAGTCGCGCATTTCTCCCATCTCAGTGACCACCGATCCTCCTCCCGACGTTCACGTGACTCGGGTTGGAGAACTGGATGACCAGCTCAGTGTGCGCTGGGCCAGCCCTCCAGCTCTCAAGGACTTCCTCTTCCAGGCCAAGTACCAGATCCGCTACCGTCTGGAGGATGGAGCAGAATGGAAGGTGGGGGGGGGGGCACTCCCTGTTGTCCGCTCGGCTGATTAGAGGGCAATTCCAGAGGAATGCGAACAGACACACCGAGCATAGTAGTGCTTTAATCAAAATGAATGAAATTGTAAAATATACAGAATAGCGGCATTTAGTGTCAGGCTAATGGTGATTTATGTAAATGCTTCAGAACAGCACGAGGGCCCCTGAGGGATTGTTGTATGAATAGTTAGTTGTTGGTTGTGAAAGCAAGTTTGAACACGCTAAACCCGTAGGGGAAACAAAATCGGTGCACAAAAATGGATCTGCACAATGTAACGTCCCACTGAGGTAATATCGTTATTGGTGGTCCATGTTCACTCTGTGTCTGTCTCCCGTTAGGTAGTGGATGACGTGGGGAATCAGACGTCCTGCCGGTTAGCAGGACTCAAGCCTGGGACGGTGTACTTCGTCCAGGTGCGCTGCAACCCCGTCGGCATATACGGCTCAAAGAAGGCCGGGATCTGGAGTGACTGGAGCCACCCGACCGCTGCCTCGACGCCGAGCAGCAGTGAGTATACAGAATCGCAGCGTGCAGGCGCAGAATCACTTGGGACTCTCTGCAAAACCCCAAAACCCCATTGTTACTAAGCAAAAAACCCGAAGCATAAAATGTCGAACACTTGTGGCAAAAAAAAAAGGGAAACTCCAACATCAGAGTCATTTCTAATTTTAAAAAATCAGAATCAGATTTAGATACAAAAACTCTAAAACTGTATGAATGTTTCTTCCTTGGTAGAGATGTTCACACGGTGATCAGAGCTCCAAGTTGAATCCGTGGAACGCTCAGTTCTGCAGTTCTAATGGAACTTTCCCTCTCTGCAGATGAGACTGCAACATCATGGGTCAATTAGCTTCAGCTTGAATGTAACCCCAGAAAACAACACAACGAAAAACGTCAAGGAACTTGATATGGATATCTCATCAGTGCATTCAAAGCTCTGCAGGATAATGTCTGTTGACCTAAGGGAATGCTTGATGAATTCTTTTTTGCTAGACATAGACAGCTAGGCATGGGCCGTTTGAGCACGTTCCATTTAAAGCAGTGGATTCATCTAAACTGAATGGAAACGACTTTGAATCATTTGGAGAAAATGACAGGTCACGTGATTTTCACATGGCCTAAAGACGAGAAGCTCTGTCGTTCCCTCTGGTTGGCCGTGTCCGAGGATCATCCCATTGTCTTTTTTAGAAGGATTAAGATTTTGGATGATTTAGACTTTTTTCATGCCTTAAAATGCTTTGCAGAACACCATTTCAAATTACGGATCACAAGCAACGTTCATTTCCTCCCTGTAAATGTGTGATGGAAATCCTGCTGTATAGCTCTCTCAATTTGCAGTATTGTACAAATCTGCCTGTGATTAATCAAAGTTTTTTTGCACCTGACATATACGATCAATAGAGGTTGAATATGGCACAGCTTAGAAGTGCTTGGTATTATAGGAATATCACATTTGAGTATTTTGTGGGGTATTTTACCGTAACGGCAGTAACTTCGAACCCGTATCTCTTCGTAGGGCGGCTGCAGACCGGCACGTGTGATCCCAAATCCGAAGAGCATAATTCCACCTTGCGGCAGGAGCTGAAGCAGTTCTTCGGCTGGGTGCGGAAACACACGTACGGCTGCACCAACGTCAGCATCAAACTTTACGACCAGTGGCGTGTGTGGCTACAGAAGGCACACAAAACTCGCAATCTGGTAGGTAAGGAGACATCTTGCTTTATTCATACTCTATGCATTCCACTTTGTCAGTTTAGTGTTGTTTGATTGACATGTTTATGACATGATGAAGGTGAATACCTGAAACCTGACGCTTGTAACAAGGTAAGCAGCACAAGTAAGTAATGTACCTATAAACACACTGACAAGACACTTTATTACGAACACCTGTGTACCTGCACTCATTGGTCTTAGACACACCTGTCCTACAGGTGTAAATTACGCATGTACAGTTGGTGAATGTTGTCCATCTGTGTAGTCATTTCATCAGACCACAGGACCAGTGCTGGCCAGATATTATTATATTACCAATGCTGGCAGGTTAGCGGCATGGTTGTTGGTCTCAAGCTGATGCAAACTGATCACGGGCAAGATTGTTGCCAGGGTTTTTGTAGAGTAGTACCACCAAAAAATATCTATCCCACAAAAGTCACAATCTGCCCATCCATGAAAAGCTGGAGGACGGCTAACATAACTTGTGCATGGCTACAGATAGACTGTAGACTATCGGTTTCAAACCGATACATATAATAGATGATAAATTATACGCCTCCTATTTTATCCTATTCTGGCCCAAATGTCACGAAGTGCTTGGTCAGGTGCAGACCTACCTACATTCTCCATATGTTCCTGTTATCAGAACCAGTTGGATTTCTTTCGACTCCGAAGACTGTTAATGACATGGGTTTAGTTTAGAGTGTTTTTTAGATCCATCTTCGGAGCTCTATTAAGCTCTATGCAGCTTGCCTCAAGAAAAGCTGGTACCAATTACATTGAGCAGTCACTATACATTATGTCATCATTTACTTGTAATTTTTCTTGCCTTTCAGGTACCACAAAGCGGTAAATCTTAGCACAAGTCCGAACAAGACTAGAACAGTTTGCCAACAAATGTGACTGAGTCTTTTTATTCACTTTCAAGTGCTTAGGATAGTTTGTTTTTGACAAACCTGAAGGCTCTTTTGAAAATTTCAAATGGAGCTCAGAATGTGGAGAGCTGTTATGTCCCTGTTGCAAAGCTGTGTGTGATGTCTAAGAACAAAGACCAAGGAGAACGCGCCTGTGAAACCGTTCCAGGGACAAAGGCGCGGAAAGGGAGAGCTCAGAGGTAACCGGAGCACGACCCAGATGTCTTAATCGGAGGGAACGCATCAGGCAGGTCGAAATCGGAAAAGAAATGGAATTTGCCCCTGCAGTGGTGTATCATCTGTGCAGCAGCTACCATCTGGTACCATTAGAGCAGAACCCTGCCAAAATTCACTCACGAGAGAGTGAGTGACAGAAACTCTGCTCTGCCTGGACACATCAACCAAATATTGGTTACAACAATTTGTTGGGAGTTTACCAGTGTACATTTCAAGGAAACAGAAGAAAGACTTTGCACACATGCACACGCAGGTTCTTAAAAAAATGTTTTTAAAACAAATACAAAACTCTTTACAGCTAATCAGTATAGAGGCAATGCTGCTTTCAGATTAACTAAATGTAATGGCACAATAATTCTCAGGCTGGTGAATTATCAGCTGCATACCATTTGTACATATTTTGTTAAAATAAGTGCAAGATGATGTTTATCCATTTTATTTTTGTATAAAATCTCGACATATTTAAGATATATTCTGCAATATCTTTTACTACTACAAATTGAACTGGTCATATACAAGTGAGCTGTCATTGTGGAGCATAAAAATGTTGGAATTTCAAAAGGATCACCAGAGAGAAAACAAGTTAAAATAACATTTCCAGACCCAGTTTCCAAACTATGCTCTACAAGTGATCGTCTCCACTGCGATGCACGAAACATCAGTAGCAAACACACACGGAACATAAGCTGCCCTGAGGCAACATTCAGTAGCTTCAGCTCCTCTTTATGGAAAACGAAGGTCATAGGTGAGAACAAATCCATCTCTCTGGGCAGGACCCAATATCTTTCATTCGGACTCTTCAGAATCGTACATGAAGTCCTGCAGAATCTCGCTCAGAGCCTCCTTGTTCTTTATAATGCTGAAAAGGAGAGAGTGAGTGAGTGAGGCGATTGGCAGAAATGTGCCTTGTACGGCAGGTATTTTCCATGACGTGGGGAAAGTGGCCGCACACTGAAACCACAAAGCATATGGTAGGGTCACTCTTACTCCTGTTTGATCTCCTGGACCACCTCATGACAGCCCTCATCTTCTGGGTGATCCTGAACACACTGCTTCGCCAGCTGCAATTTAGCAGTCTGTAAGCAAGAGTGATAATAATCAGACTCTTAATCCTCATGTGCTGTCAAAGTTCATAAAAATGATCAAGCTACAATTTCCTCCCATCAGACACTGCACATTCAGGATTCATAAAATTCATATTATGAATGATGTAAAAACAGATACATTTTCAGTGAGTACAGTCTTATACTGTTGTCGTATGACTTGTAGCATGTAATAACACTTTTTACAATATTTTCTGTACAAACTACGAGTTGAGTGCACAGACAGGCTTTTAGCATTAAAGTGAAATAGGTTATTATTCTCTGACGGTATTCAGAGGACATTTTGTTTGTTCAAATTAACTTTGCAGCTCCATCTGTGTCAAAGAATTGAAGTGAAGGATATTAAAAGCTCAGGCAAAAAGACATGCCCAAAAGCACAAAGCTGTCAAGACTTCTGGTGTGTGACATGCCATTTTAATTACAATATGGAAAACTACCTTAGATTACTGAAATTTCTACCTTTTCATGGTTTCTTGACTGGAGAGGGCAGAGAACGAATCGGAGTTGTGCAGTGTGTATTTCTTCATCATAACTTAAACCATTAACATACTGTGGTATAACACGAAATCCTGGACTAAAGTTTTTTCCACTTACAGATTTACTCTGTAAGTAAACTGGCTCTGTAAGTAAATGGTTTTGCAGATATATAAAAAAGATTAAAATAATAACAATGACAATAAACACCAAGTACACACCAGCTCTAGTTTTTGCTTCTCTTTACGTTGCAGCTTCTCGATGTGCTGGGATAGATCTGGGCGATGGAAATCTCGGTGTAGTCGTACTTTAATCTGCAGTATTTCGTTGTTGATGCCGCAGAACGCCTCCGCGATCTCGTGAACCAGCTGTCGGTAATGCTGGAAATCATAGTGGGGCCCTGTCCTCAAATACGCCCCGTGTCCCCTGGACACACGTCAACAACATATTAGCCCAAGGCTGAGGTCAACAGGCTGGCCAAATGAAACAGCTCACTAGTTAGCTGACTAATATTAGTTAAAAGGCACGTCTTACTCCTCAAAGAGCCTGTACGCCTCCACGCGCTCAGCCTGAAGATCGTAAAACCGCCGGACCGAACTTCTGAAATCTGGAGAGGACTTGAAACGTTCACACAATTGTCGGTAAGATTATGGTGCGAGTAAGGGCTACATGAAGAAGAAAATAAACATTCACCTAGGTTAAAGACACTAGTACACGAATCAAACATTTATTCAGGATATCATCTTACCATAGCAGTAATAACGCTGTTGATTTCTGAGCTTGCTTGGTACGTGTGTTCACTAGCAACACGACCCAGCTGCCCGGCCAACCAGCTGCACTTACTTCCTGTTTTCCTTCGTTGACAAATATTACGTCATGTCCGGCTGTGTGTTCGTCCCGTATCACAATGGTTCTGCATTCTGAGGCGTTTACACTTTCGTATCGATAAATGTAACTCCAGTACATGCTACGTGTAAAGTTATAAATATTATGTACACACTTCACGCGTAAATTTGACATTAAAAAAGTTGTATAAAGATGAAAACCATTGACAAGCAAAAATGTCCTGCGCAAAATCAGCTTTCAAAATAAAAGCCGCCAACACGAATACTTAAATCAGAGGGTAACCAAACATCTACTCACGTCAATAGCAGCCAAACCTGACTTTGTCTTTGCCTTTAAGGTTTAAAATAATCCAAAAATCCGTAGTAAAAGACGGATTGAATCAAGCCCAATAGTATATAAACTAGGTTACAGATTCTGTTTTCGTCAGAAATAAAATAGTGTCTTAAATAGGACTTAAAATTTAGCTAAACAAATTTGACATATCA
This sequence comes from Brachyhypopomus gauderio, assembly GCF_052324685.1. NCBI lineage: Eukaryota > Metazoa > Chordata > Actinopteri > Gymnotiformes > Hypopomidae > Brachyhypopomus > Brachyhypopomus gauderio. Next base: position 4,534,451 of record NC_135222.1, on the reverse strand, counting down.
TTTTGAATTAAACTAAAGTAATATTTCAACTGATTTTCAACTGAATTTTTATCTGAAAATATATGTTTTAGTTAAAGATCATTAGGCATGTGATTATCGATGGGGGGGAGGGGGATCCCTGATTCAAAATGAAAATTTGACCTATTATTGTGAACTTTATTTAATATTTACAGTAAAGTGAAGCAAAACCATGTGAATCGGCAGTATATTATAGGAAACTTTGTATGGTTGGATGTCCTCACTTCGGATAAAGGCAAGCACATACTATGCTCTGCAAATCCTAAACAACACTGATTAAAAGCATGACCCTTGATGTATGCCATTTGGAACTATTCTATCTTTTGATTGTCTGCTGCCTGTTTTCAAGTACACATTGTAGACTGTTAACTGAAGCACAGCACAAATAAAAATTATAATGGAGATTCCGCGTTGGGTTCTGGTTTTAATGAACGGGTGTTTCTAAAACAGATGTATGAGATCCATGGTGATTTTTAAAATAAATTTTCAAAATGTTTTGAATAACTGCCCGATTAGATAAGATACTGCTTACATTAACCCAACTGTAGAATATCGGCGATATTCATAGTAGTGAAATCACTATACGTGTAACCTTGATTTTATTTAAAGCTTATACACAGTCTAATTCTTGATGAAAATTTTTATTTATTACATCACTATGATGTGTGACGTCAGTGTACATATAAGTTATTGTAGATATTTAATTTGTCATTTTGTTAAATCATTTATTTAAGTGAATAATTGTTACATATTTAGTCATTGTTAAATATTTATTTAATTGTTAAATAAATAGTTTGTTATTAAAAGAGTTAAAGAGATGTGTAATCCTTTGGCATCCTATTCTGCTATATGAGAAATGCTGGTATACACTGATCACCGAGATGGGGGATTGAAGCAGATCTCATCTGGTTTCATTCTGTCAGTTCTTGTGTGAATATACTATTACAGAGAATAAACTAGTCCAGATTCAGATAATCAAGACCCAGTGTCTTTCTTTAACACAACAGTTGGATTATAATAATCCCAGACCAGTTTGAAATCCCAGAGAAAGGGGGGCAACGAAACAAATAAATTTACAAGCAAACAAGCGAGCTAACTAACTAACTGACTTAAACAGAAGTAGCCTACTTCAGGCATAAATAATTTCTAAAATGTACTAAGTTTCTAAAATCATCATAAAGTCATTTTAACTGTGGGGGACTGCCACTAGGGGGAGACACTTGAACACCCAACAAGCTCCTTTTTAAAAACAGACTTCTCGGGGCTTGCGAGGACAATTCGCATTCACCCCGTGTTCATGGGCTAAGGAGTACTAAGATAGTTCTAAATGTAGGTCTGTTAATCAATGGACGATGTGCATTCATGTAACTGAATGATAAAACCAGGCGCCAACATAACGAAATGAAAGGAGCAACAACTGAAAACAGTTTTTGTTCCATGTTCGTGAATCATCATGAAGGCAAACTAAACATTTTAAAGCAACACGTTGTCTTTCCTAAAAGCTTTTATTTGCACGAGCGCACTATAAGCGCACGCGACACGAGCCCTTTTGACGCAGCACTGATTGAGAAAAGATCAGCTGCTCAAGGGGGGGGGCCTTATCTGGGTAGGGAGTCTAAACCCCGTTCACTGGACCCAAATTGATGTGCATTAACAAATATGGTGAGACGCAAGGGGCGGAGGTGGTCGGCAGTCGTTTGTAATGCTGAAATATGAGCGAACGGAACTAAGGCGGATGAATAAGGAACGCAAAGTTGGCCCGTATCTGCGTGGGGGGGAAAAGTTACCCCCCAAGAAAAAAATGGGTTGCATGGAAAGGGATTTCGCAAAGTGAGATAAAAACTTCCCTGACGCCGAACCGGGGAGAACGGAAGCGAGCAGCCCCCATGCTTACATCTATGGAGACTACTTCTGAATGAAGAGTTATTCTGTCATTTCTCAAGGAATAAAACATAGAATCTGATCAAGCAGTTTGTATTCACAGAACAAGACAGACTGCGGACAAAATGAGGGAGATACATTTCTATCAAAATTCGTGGACTCTATCGTGGACCGTTATCGTATATGTTATTGGTGGAGTTCATTCACAGGAACGACAGTAAGTTTGCAAGGAACTTGTTCAGATGTTTTTACTGACAAGTATTCGGTGTGATTCGATATTCTGTCTGCATCAGCATATATATAATTGGATTGAAAAAATTGTCGTATTTTCAAGTTACTAAATCTCACCGTTCAGTAGAGATTAATAATTTTTCAACATCTAGTTTTAAGCCAACAGCGCGCATGAGAACAAAGTATGTTGATGTGAGTACTTGGTGTTAATCATACGACTGATCTTCATGAATGACATTATTTTCCGGATATATTCACTCGCTCGTTCTCCTAAGGAATTCTTCAGTTCTTGTAAGGCAGGTGATAGGACATTTACTCCTAAACCGTGGATAAACCTTTGTGTGACATACATTTGATCACTCTAGAGTGTTTTACAGAAGTTCAGACAGACCACAGGTATAAAGTTTCGGTTTAAGGAGATGTTTGTATACTAAGCATACAGCTATCAAGTTGTCCTTCTAATTCGCAATTGTTTAGTACTGAGATTCAGACGACCAAGGATCTTTTGAATTGAATATCTTGGTACCAGGATCATTGTGATTGGTTACGCGGTTCTGTCAACTAGTCCTGCCTTGTTCAGAAGTGGTAAAGACCCCTGTACGAAAATAACTTGCATAGTTCTGTTTTGTTCATTTATTATTTTTCAGTACAGTTATTGCAAGATGTAGACATCTTAGTGTGCAAATGAAAATGTCAAGCCTGTCTGAGATCTTCTCCATCCTTGGATGTAATTGGCCTGGGGCTCGCTGTTCAGCGCTAATGCCAACCACCTGATAACAGTGCTTCAGACACGCTTCTCCTGCAACTGCAGAACGCATAGCAGAGGCTGTTTGCTTAAAAAGACCCCCCCCCCTCAACAAAAAAAAACAAAAAAATAAATAATTGTTCTTATGGTGTTTCAAAACATACCAGATGACCTTTAATTGTTATAAGCAGCAACATGAACAATTACATAAATTCTTTAAAAATAATTTATTTCAGTGTATTATCCCCAGCACAGATCTACCTTAGAGCTCACTTGCAGAGCTTTGCCATTCCTTTTATTATACTGTATCTCTGATTTTTATTAACATGAACATTAACAGGCTATAAACAGTATGAAAATATTTTGGGGAGAGTTGTATGACTATTAAGTCATAGGACAGCATGGTGCAAAACTCCATTTCTGTAGGGTTGTCCCCCTCAACATATGTGACTTTCGCTTTTTCTCTAAATAAATAATTGGTGGTGTTTGCTTTATGAAGGGTTATACTATAACGAATAGCTTATTGTTGCTCATAATCTTAATTCAGATAGGATGCACATTGATTCTGACAATGAATTTATGGTTCATGTGCAATAAATAGGATACATATGTGATGCCCAGTGCACTCAAGTAAGTCTTGTTGAACCTCTAAGTGTCCTTAAACAAGATTTCCTCTCACAACATGACTGCATGTTTTCAGAATGTTGTCATGACCTCTGACTTCTGACTTCTGGTACAGCAGTCTTAATAACCTCTTTCAAAAAAATGACAGCACAGCTAGGTGTCCCAACATAACTCTTATATTGCTCTTTAATGTTCTTGTTACACTAATTTATGTTTATTTTTGTATGTTTCAGATAAGTGTCATGAACGTCTACCTTCACAAGTGTGTATGTGTGTTTGAGAATGTGAAAGTGTTTGAGTTCACAAACACTTTGAGATTATGATGTCTCTCCCATCATGCACAGGGGCTACCTTATCGCTGCTCCGTCCGTGTTCCACGCTGGAGTGGAGGAGGCGGTGAGCGTCACGCTCTTCAAGGCTGTGGACGAGACACGTGTGCAGGTGTACCTCAGCGTCAAGGGGGAGACGGTGGCACACGGCCATGGCACAGTCCGCGGTGAGGGCTCTGTGAAGCTCACCTGGTTTAGGGTCAGTTTGTCACCTGGAGGCCTAATCCACCCATTAAAATAGGAAAAAGCAAAACAGGTCTCAGAACAGCAGGAATGGTTGGTCTCTGTGGTAGCTTGGGTGTGTTCTCTCTAGCTTTAAATACTGCACATCATGTATGACCTTTGACCTGCAAGATCTTCAAACATTTGACTACTTTGATCTTTACTTGAACACCTTGATATGTTTAAACTAAGATCACATGATTACAGTCCCATGTAATTGATTACACTCATCAGGGAGATCTGAAATTGAATATATGTTTGTATGCTTTTGTTTGTCTGTTTCTGAATTATTGTACTTGTGTGCAAACCTTTTGCTAATGTGTTATCTTGCTATCACTATGCTTCCTTACCAGTCATTTAAATAATTAGCTTATTCAAGATATTCAAGATTGATTTATGTGAGGTGACTTCAATATTAGATGCAAGTTTTCTAAAAATAAACATACAATAGCATTGCACCACACCTTACCACTGCTTTGAAGTAAACAAATCATAGCAGAATCTGAATAATATGCCAATTAGGTTGATCTTGAATATTCTAAAAATGGACCTCAAAACTAATGTTGGCCTTTGGTTTTATGCACTATATCTTGGACATTAAAGCTACCACAGGCTTGAGGGCCTGTAATTCAATTATTTGAAATTCAGGATTTATCCCCTTCTCAAAAAACAGTCAATAAAAAATAAATAAACTCTGTTTTTAGGAGATTACATGTGAATTTCATCCACATCGAAATTGCTGAGCATGCTAAATTGTATAAAATTCAAATTAAATGAACTTACAGTGGATAATTTTTTCTTTCAGATAAAGGAACTATCAAATTGAAGGTAAATTCAAAAGAAATTTGTCTGTCTTTTCTGTTCCATCACATCCAAGTCATTTTTTGCCCTGATAGACAAGTTACATGAAACAATCACGATGCAGCTTTAGCACTAGCGATAGCCAAGCCCATTAAAAACGGTGTCCGAGCAGTGACACCAGAGCACCTGCCAGACTCTTTCAGCCTCTTTGTCTTTCCCAGGTGCCGTCGCACGTGGGGGGCCAGGCACTTCTCACCGTATGGGGCAACCGGCACCTAGCCCACGGTGGCTACGTCTTTCACAACCACACCACGGTGACGGTGGACAGCAAGGGCACGGCCGTCTTCATCCAAACCGACAAGCCCATTTACAAACCACGACACAAAGGTCTCCACCATCATCCTGCTCACAGGAACGGCAAAGGCCTTAACGTCACTGCCGCTGTGATTATAGACAGACCGAATGAGTCTGTGTGCACAATGTACGGCGGAAGGTTGACGAGCCTCGGACGCCTTGATGTCACCTGCTGCTGTGTGTGGAAATGCGGAGAGAGAAATTTGGTTGTTTGATTTTTATTGCTACTTTTTGTCCCCTGTGTAATAGTCCTCATCAATGTGTACACCATCACGCCAGACATGAGACCTGCCAGTGACAAGGTATTGTCATCTCTTCTTTGCTGACAATTCACATTTATTAAAACACCAAATTTTTTAAAATAAAAGAAACCCCATCTAACCCATATTTGTATAAAGGCGCCATGTATAATAGAGTCTGTTATGGATGATCAGGATAATAAAATTCGATCAAGGTTAAACATCAGGGCTCCTTTGGAACAGAGAATAGCAGAATGCTAGTATAAAGCACACAACACACACAAACACGTAGCAATTACAGTCTTTACCGCCGACAGCCTGGAGTCAACAGCTTTTTCCTGAAGTGTCTCCAAACCCTGGCCCATCTCGGGGTGGACAGTGGTGTTATTCAGAGCCATGTCTGCTCCAGCGGGCCCGCGTTGCTCCTCACAGACGTGGTGTTGTTGGAGCAGGAGGGTAGCGGGGCGCAGTGGCACTCTTTGCCATGCAGCTGTGCAGTTAGTCTTACGTGTGCTGTCCTTCTGAACACCCCCCCCCCCCCCCCAACCTTTCCCCCTTTTTTCTCCTCCAGATTGAAGCCTATGTGGTGGTGAGTGGACGTCATGCTGAGGAGGGACCACCCTGGTCGCGCCGGGCCGCTTTGGGCCTTGTTCTCCCGGCGGGGGCCCCAGATTACAGGGCTGCGCTGTTTGATAACAGGCCCCGCGGTTCAGGGTCCGACCCCCCCCCGGAGCAGGCGTGCGCGAAGCAACAGTGCTGAGATCAAAGCAGCGAGGCTTAGCCCGGGCTGCTCCCGAAGGCTCAGCTGTCACTGCCGTCTCACGGGTCGTCCGGGCTTTGAAGCTTCTCCGGCCCCAACACGGCTGCCTGGTTCCAAAAAATTCCTCTGGAAGCTGTGTAAACGGGGGGGGTGTGGGGGGGGGGGGGGTAACGATGGTGTGGGAGGGGGAGGTGAATAAATGTTTGCTATGTATACAAAGTTTGCGTTAACCTGGCTGCTACAGGAAGTGGCAGGCAGGGGGTCTGTGTAGTTCAGCAGGGACTGACACCTCCCACCGTCTTGGCCCTTTGAATGCAGGCCAAGGTCAGTTTGTTGAAAGGCATCGTGGGATTTGGAGTCAGACTGCTCAAGCCTGATTTTCACTGACAACTAGATTTAGATGTCTGGAACTAGCATGTAGGTTTAGTCTTGTAACAACAACAAAAAATGGCGCTGTTGTTTAACTACATGCATTCATTTCATACTTATTTACCCAGGACCCAAGAGGCTCTCGCATGGTCCAGTGGAAAGATCTCAAGCCTGTTTGTTGTGGTGAGACACGCAGTCCTTTAAACAAGGGCTAGAATCATTGTACTTATACTTCTGCATGGACACATGAACGTGAAGCACACCTTTTATAACACAACCACAGCATCTAATTGGATTGCAGTGTGATGATTGAAGAAGAGCAAGGATGAATTTTGGCCTTAACACCGGGTGTTTCTGATCAGGGGTCGTGAATGTAAGTTTCCCACTCTCTGACCAGCCGGTCTTTGGTGAATGGCTCGTCTTCGTCGAGGTGCAAGGTCACACCTACAACAAGACTTTTGAGGTCCAGAAATATGGTAAGTGTCTCGTGCGAATGTTGTGCTTGTACATACACGTACATTTTATGTCCTTAGCTTGGTCTGAGGAGTGGCGAAATTGAGACTTACAGCTCTCAGTGTACCAGTTGCATTTTTATATTGTGTTTACAATTTTAAATACGATTTTGACAGGCCTAGCACCACAGGTGGCTACATTCATCCAAATCGCAGAAGTTCTAGAGTGCCAGGGGCTACTTCAGTCTCCAGAAATGTATCACAAGTATCTCTATTTCTGGAAATCACGTGTGGTAAGCTACTTTTTTTCTTTTCTTCAAACAGTGACACCAAAGTTTGAGCTGACCGTAGAGCCTCCGCCATTTGTGCGAGACCTCAACACATGCGAACAGGTCACGGTAAAGGCCAGGTGAGAACACGACGAATCTCATCCCTCATGTCCCAAAGCTCGATAGCAAAACGTTCACAGGCATTTCTCCATTAGGTACACGTTTGGGAAGCCGGTGACGGGAAAGCTAACGGTAAACATGACGGTAAACGGGGTCGGTTACTACCGGCATGAAGCGGGTCATCCTGTGGTCAAGACGACGGAGGTAAGGAAAATTAAACACATCTTTCCCGCAACGCACAGATCATTCTTGAAGTGCTGGGTGGTGTCCCAAAAAAAGAGCCAGACCTTGGGCAAATAGACCAAATGATTTAGAGACTTGACTGTGACCACTTTGACCACAAGGCAATAAATAAAAAGCCTTGTATGGCAATGCAAGTAAATATTTGTAAACATATGTAAGCTCTCTTCCTCTTTCCTCTCTCTCCCTAGATCAAAGGGTCAGCCACCTTTAGTCTCTGCGTGAAGGAAATGATGCCTGTGGATGTAACGGATCACTTCCGGGGCACCGTGAACATGTGGGTGTCGGTGAGCAGCGTGGATGGGGGTCAGCAGACAATGTTTGATGACTCCACGGCAGTCCACAAGCAACTCATTGACATCAAATACTCCAAGGACACGCGCAAGCAGTTCAAACCTGGTCTGCCCTATAAAGGAAAGGTCAGGTGTTCTTTACAAGCAGGAAACCATTGCAGTGTTGGACTTACGCACAGTCGCCCGTTTTCTTTAATAAAGTGTGTTAAAGACCTAGCTGTCACTAAAAATGCCAACATACACCACAGTTAAAGTTTGACTTTAAACCGGATCTTCGAAACGCCTGTATGGTTTGCTTTCCTAATAGTTTCTCCTGGTCCCCTCGGGCCCCCAGATTGAAGTGATGTATCCGGACGGGAGCCCTGCGGATGGAGTCGTGGTCCGCGTGAAAGCCGAGCTTACGCCGCGCGACAGCGTATACACCAGTGAGCTGACGTCCAGGAATGGGGAGGCGTCCTTCGAGATCCCAGCTATCCCCACAGCTGCACAGTATGCCTGGCTGGAGGTCAGTGGGCTGGGTCCTGCTGGGTCCTGCTGGGTCCCTCGACACTTTGGAGGACAGGGAGCAAATTAACAGCTCTGATTATGGAGAGATTATGGAGTGATAACTAAGCTAAGAGTCAGGGCCGTTGCAAACAAACATGGCACAGTTGATTTTACTTGGGAGTAAAGGTTTTGTTTTAGCCAACAGAGAACGTGCAAAACACAGACATATATAATTCTCGGCAGGTTACTGGCTCTTGTGTTAAATGTCCTTCTGTATCGTGGCATAACGCTTTGCTGCATGTTTCTGTTTCCTGCTTGCAGACCAAGGTGATAGCTATCGATGGCAAACCAGCAGGGGACCAGTATCTGCCCAGCTACCTGTCTATCAGCAGCTGGTACTCTCCCAGCAAGTGTCACATCCAGCTCCAGAGCCCTGCAGTCCCACTCACAGTAAGAACATTCGAGTGACACTGTCAGCAAAACCTGGTTCCACGCCAGCAGCCTTGGGCATTATATACCACAGTGACTAGCAAGGGCTTGTGGAAAACTGGCTTCTAATATTTGAATACTTTTCAAAAGGTTCACCGCTGTTCTAGAACCCCCACGATGGGCTTCGTTTTAGATCCCCAACCGCTGGCTTCACTCTAGAACCTCCATCATTAGTTTCGGTCTAGAACTACAACTCCTGGCTTCGCCCCAGAGCCCCGAGTGCTAGCTTTGCGGCCGTAATGTTCCCGCAGATCGGCCAGGAGGCGGAGCTCTCGCTGAAGTCTACCTGTCCCTGCAACTTTACCCTGCACTATGAGGTCACCGCTCGCGGGAACATCGTCCAATCAGGACACAGACATCCCAACAGCACAGGCGAGCGAACAAAGAGGGCAGCGGTCACCTTCGATAAGAACATCCACACAACTCCTCACCCTCCACTGGACTCCGGTCAGTACTGCCCCAGGGACATTAGACCTAGTACTAGAGCTAGACCTAGTAAAAGCGATTATTTAACTGACATACGACATAACGATATCTTCACATAAACGTTTTCATCATCACTCACGACTGACATCAATAAAACGTTTCTGTGATCGTCATTTTCTGTATGGCATTTATTCAAGGCAGTGTACACACCCACCAGGCATGCTACCCTTCATGAGTGGCACTGACCTCGTCCGGGCCACAGCTGTTCGTGCTCTGCTAACGGACTCTTCTCTTCCTCCGGCGTTGCGTGCGTCGGCAGCGGGGGAGGCGGAGAGGCCGGACAGCTGCGTGTCGACGCTGCGTTTCCCCGTGCTGGCCTCCATGGCACCACTCAGTCGCCTGCTGGTCTACTACGTGCGCGAGGACGGAGAGGGGGTGTCTGACAGCCTGCACGTCCCCGTGGTGCCCCGCTTCGAGAACCAGGTACGTGCATCCCACCTCCCCCTTCGCCTCTACTGTCATCCTCTCCGCCTGCTCGCGATACCTCCGGGGCACTGTTGGGTGCAGGGTTTAGATCCCGCACTAGTCTGACTCACGGGGAGGTCTCCGGGAGTGCGGTGGGGGCCGCTCTTTCTTTACGTCTCCTTCCACAGCCATTTTTTGGCCCCCTTTTCTGTCAGAGCGTCTCTATTTCCAACCCTCTCCTCCTCAGCTGCTAACAGAGACGGATGGTGTCCTCTAGGTGTCGGTCTCTGTGTCCACCAATGAGTCTGTGCCTGGAGGCTCCGTCAGCCTGCGAGTCAGAGGGGAGAAGGGCTCGTGTGTGTGTGTGGCCACCGTGGACAAGAGCATGTACCTCCTCAAGCCCGGCTTCCGGCTCACCGCCGAGAAGGTGACCTCTAGAGATGGACTATATTACATTATACGTCGTATTTAAAGGGCAGTTCTGTGTCGTGTACCGCGTGTCGTGTTTTTTATTGACGTTCCTGATGTGTGGATGCACCGCAGGTGTTCGAGGAGCTTGCCGACTTTGACGTGTCTGACGCGTTTGGGGTGCCCAAAGATGACGGCCATTTTTGGTGGCCTGGCTTGGCGTCAAGGCGCCGTCGGTCGTCCGTGTTCCCGTGGCACTGGGACATCACCAAGGACGCACGCTTCGCGTTCACTGTGAGGTTGCGCTGTGTGTACAAGACGCGCTCAATGCTTCAAACGCCCATGAGGAAAGGTCTCACTCCTCGATTGAGTTTGTGTGTGTGCGTGTGTGTGTATGTCTCGCAGGAGACTGGCTTACTCGTCATGACGGACATGGTACAACTCAATCACAGGCAGACGGGAGGCGTATACACAGATGAGGGCGTTCCTGCCTTCCAGCCACACACCGCCGCCCAGGCCGTCGCCCACACCCGCACACCACCCCGGTACACACAGCTGTCGCCTCTGTGCCCTCAGAAGCCCAGCTGGAGATGAGGCGTCCTCTGGCATTTGAAGAGCTTGCTTGTGTCTTCTTAGTTTTTCTTTGAACTCATATCCTTCAGTTCTCGTTTGGCCAACACGACCTCTTAACTTGATGTTGTATTTATCTCCTGTTCATAACGTATTTATTTCATTTGTTTTAAAGAGCAGTGATGCACAGGCGTACATTCTTCCCCGAGACGTGGATATGGCACTGTCTCAACGTCAGGTGCTCAGAAGCAAACTTTACTGCGATGTGGCTATGTGCTCCTATCTCACCGATACGCTACGTCAGATCGTACTAATTTATACATGTTTTTTTACTTCAGACTCTAACACGTATCTATCACCACTTTGACAGTGATGTAACTGGAGAAGCCGTGTTGCGATTGGATGTCCCAGATTCCATCACTACCTGGGTGACTGAGGCGATTGGTCTGTCGGAGGAGAAGGGGCTGGGCCTAGCAGAGACAGCTGAGCTGCGCACATTCAAGCCTTTCTTCATCGACTTCACCCTACCGTACAGCATGATCCGTGGAGAGCAGACCAAAGTCTCTCTTACCGTCTACAACTACCTGCCAACCTGTGCGGAGGTGAGAGAGACAGAAGATCAGATATGTAGGAGGGCAAATACGTTTTCATTATCATGATAGCATTATCAATGGCAAACAATTGACATGACGTGTGTGATTTCCGTCTCAACAAATCACTCAATGGCCTATTGATCAAAGATAACTCTTAAAGTTGACATGCACATGGTTTCAGTATTTCTATTACGTAAGCTAACATCAGCTAAGGTCATAAATCCATATTCTTATGGATTCATATTCCGGAGTCTCTAAGTTATGGAGAATGTCATGTGGACACGGCAGGAAGAAATTGAGTGCATTTATTTTACTGCGGAGAACTCTCAAGGGCCTACAGGAGTCCATGAGTCAGGCTGTGAGGAACATGAGCTGTATGCCTCATGTTCCCCACAATCCTTTATGAGTCTCCAGGAAGTCCCACTAAGTAGGCGTTGTGGAGTGGGAGTTATGATGTAATCACACGTGCTCAGAGCTCGCATCCGCCGTGCACTGTGTGCAGTGGAGACACACCCTGACCGGCGCACGTGTCCCCCTCTGCCCCGCAGGTTCACGTGAAGGTGTCGGTGCCCAAGGGCATCAAGTTTGTTGGTCACCCAGGGAAGCATCATCTGACCCGTAAGAAGTGCGTTGCCCCCGGAGAGGCGGCCCCCACCTTCATAGTGCTGTCCTTTATGGAGCTCGTGACTGCTAACATCACAGGTCAGAACCGTGGAGTTTCTAATGTAGCGGTTTAGCTATGAGTGATGGAGCCTGCACATGTTAGAACCGACAATATTAATTCGAAAAAAAGCATTGTTTAATTTCTTCTAAAATTCTTTAACTTGCTACTGATTTGGTGGTACTGCACCTGGCAAAGTAATTTACATTAATTTACATTTCTCTATATTTGGGTTTTTCATTAGATGCCCCTTTTTTGCTCTCAGATCTAATACTTCCATTAAAGAGATGATGATGATGAACAGTGATTTGTGTGTAATTAGCTATGTGTACAGGCTATGCATAACTGCTGTCACTATTATTTGGATTGACCCTTTTTAAAAAGTCATTTGCTCATGGAATGCAGGGCTAAGGAGGATCATTTCAGTAGCCCACATGAATGTCTGGCGTCTCTCCCGCTGCGGGTGTCTGTGTGTGACCCAGGTCTGACCCCGCTGGGGCAGCAAAATGAACAGACTCCAACTGAGAGCGAGTCTCCGTATGAAGGTGCTAGGAGCATGTTTCGTGTTCCTCCACAGATTAACTCCGTAATAGTGGTTATTCTGCTGGGACTTCTGCGGCTCACGCAGTGCCGAAATGGCCTTGTGCGTGATAAAAGTGAACTGATTGTGCATAAATCATTTTTGGATCTGTAATTGGTGGGGTTGGTTTGTATTGAGTCCAAACATCAAATGGGGGAAAATAAAATAAAATTTCCCCCAAAAATGAATTTCCTTTCCTAATATTTAAATTATGTTCTGGTCTTCATTAGCATAATTTCATTGTGCGTTAATGCTATGGCTTACAATATCAGAGAAAAGTACAACCTGAGACAAAGCTTAAGTTCCGTGGTGCTGGAGGCATTTCCTTTGGCTTGATGATGATGTTGGTCAATCAGCCAATCAGCTGCCTGCCTGCATCTCTGTCTGGGTCTGCCTGGGCCCCAGGCGTTCACCACACACACAGGGAGATCTCCATCCTGCTGTAGACTGCTATGTGGCACCGTTACACCATTGCATTTACTGTATTTACCATAAGTCGTAAGCTTGCGAAGCCTGGGCACTTTCTAACCATTTTTTAGAAATGCAAACCTCGAGACAAACCTTATTCTGTCGCCCTGCTGTTGAGCGGCACAGTTGCTGATGGGGTTTTGCTTTCGCTCATCTCTGGCAACAGCTCGTGCAGTTGCATACAGTGAACCCAGCTGTTGCTCGGAAGGCCTGCAGGCTGGCAAAGCCAACAAAGCTGGAGAGGAGCAGGAGGAGCGCAGGAGCCCCGTGGCCGTCGACTACGTACGGCGGAGCGTGCTGGTTGAGGTATGAAGGGGGAGTTGCTATAACGGGTCTTACTTCTATGTAGCAATTGCGTAGTAGCAGTCATTAATGGTGCTTAACAGAGGTCGTCTGTAAAAGTGGGTAATGTTTCTCTTCTGTTATGTCCTCTTCTAGCCGGAAGGTCTTCCAAGAGAGTACACGTACAGTGTCTTCTTCTGTCCAAATGGTAAACCCACCTCTCCCTGCACACCCACGTCCAGCCTCATCACGTAGCTCAGATCTGAGAGACGTGAACTCTAGTGGACACGTTTGGACCAGCTGAATAACGACTCTCCTGTGGACCCAGTTGATTCTAGGATAGCCTTGCATGAATATTATGTATTTTGCATGCTATAATTTTATATCAAAGATATTCACGCAGGCTGCCAAAATGGATATTTTTTGTTTTTGGTGATTAATCTTTACTGCAGAACGAATCCACATCTCCACGCCAAACAAATATGAATACCAGTATTTAAAGAAGCCGTCGAAAGTCGCACATATTCAAGTAGCAGTGAAGAGCCACAATGACGCCCACATCGCCTTATCACCCAGTGCCCATGACAGCACTGAAATGGTGGAGGTTGTACTGGGAGGCAGGCAAAACTCCCGCTCCTGGATCTCTGTGGGAAAGATGGGGGAGCCCGTGGCCAGCGTGCCCACGCCGGGCCTCCTGTCCTGGGATGAATTTCGCAGCTTTTGGATCAGCTGGAGGGGAGAAGGCATACAGGTAGGACGATCCGCACTGATCCGATGTTCTTCTGATGTTCTGCTGATGTTTGGTGGACCGATCCATGAGAACCACAAGTGGGGTTTTGTGTGGGGCTGTTTGGGGGAGTGTCTGTAGGATTTGAGAATACCTGCCCTGTGCCAGAGGATTTCTGTGAGGATTTTCTGGCTCTTGGGTGAATGGGGCTTCTCTGAGAAAGCATGTGTGTGTTGGCACCTGCCAAGTGCACTCGCCTGGCAGTCAGGCTGGGTTTTTAATGGCATGCTTGTGTGAGGTCATGCTTGGTTGGCAGATGTCTCTATGGGGACTGAATGACCTGCGGTCAGTGCCTTGCTTTTAACTGGCAATCAGAATGCAAGCACAGAATTCAACCCACGCTGTTTACCATCAGAAGCAATCAGACATAACATGTATTGCATAGCCCCACTTGTTTTGAAAGACACAGATTTGCTATCCAGTACTGCGAAACCTTGCAATGGTACTTTTTAAAGTAGAACATAATTAGCATCCAATGTGTTATTGAATTAGTTATTTTTTGCATAATTTCCTGTGAATAAGGCCATGCATATTTCTAACATGGCAGAAACTAATCGTCTCTTTACTTTGCCAGGGTGTAGAGGCAGAGAATCTAGCAAACACGCAACAATTTAAAACTTCTTTGGGCCAATTTGCTACCGACAGTGCCAGGATTTTCTCGGTCACCTGAGCTTGTCTCTTACAGGTGGGTTATGGCTTGGAACCATCCAGCGAGTCACTGATCCTGCAGTGGGCCGGCCGCCTCCCGACCCAAGTACAGTACATTGGGTTCTCCACTGGCTGGGGGTCAGCAGGGGAGTTCAAAATATGGCGCAAAGAGGACGCAGATGAAAACCACAACGAGGCGTTTACATTGGGGGTTCCCCACAATGCCGTGCCAGGTTCCGAGAGGGCCACTGCCTCCATGATTGGTAAGAAAGTTTAGTTCGTGCTGTGGAATAAAACATTTGCTGCATGTTTAATTTCCATCAGTTCATGTTACTAAAAGCGATTTTACATTTCATTCTGTCTTAAATCTATAATATGTAACAGTGATATAAGGCCTGATGGAAATGAAGTCTGGGAATCTAACACGTTTTATTTTAATTGTTTCTCAGGTGATGTCATGGGCCCTACTCTCAACAACCTGGACAAACTCCTCCGTTTGCCATTTGGTTGTGGGGAGCAAAATATGATCCATTTTGCCCCGAATGTCTTTGTGCTCAAATATCTGCAGAAAACTCATCAACTCACCCCCGAAGTGGAGGCAGAGGCTACAGATTATCTGCTACAGGGTACTTTTAAAAACTTTTTTTTTTTTTTCCCCCAAAGTTTTATATTTGACATATGTTATGGGTGTTTTACATCAAAGCAATCAGATCATGAAATCTTTGATCAATTCATACCTCATAAGTTACTAAAATATGTAAATATAGTAATACTATACCACACCCAATCTCACAGGATACCAAAGACAGCTGACATATAAGAGGCAAGATGGATCCTACAGTGCCTTTGGAGAGAGAGATTCTTCTGGAAGCATGTGGTAAGTTTGAATCTTACATGAAGATTCCCTCCAGAAGCTCTCTCCAAACTTGTTCTTTGCTAGAGAACTCT
The DNA here is from genome assembly GCF_052324685.1 of Brachyhypopomus gauderio. NCBI lineage: Eukaryota > Metazoa > Chordata > Actinopteri > Gymnotiformes > Hypopomidae > Brachyhypopomus > Brachyhypopomus gauderio. The sequence goes on along the minus strand of NC_135222.1, from coordinate 4,518,693 downwards.
CTCTCTCCATCCCTTCATGCATGTAACTATATAAATATATATACTACCATGATTTATGTAAAGTAAGTAATATGCTATTTTGTGGAGGCATGAGTTGTAAAAGCCAGGTTTAATTGGACTCCTGAGGTGTAATAATTTCCCCAACTCGAGTCTATTTAGAGTCCAGTCATTTGAGCCCTGATTTATGAAGTTTTGGGAACACTTAATGATGGTTCAAAATAGATGCCTTTAGCCCCCCTGCGGCTGGCTTCAGCACTCCTGCCTCATGCTGTCGGACATGTGGGAGTCTGAACAGTAAAGAAGGATTGGCTTTGGCCATTCGCTATGCTAGAAGTAGAGCCTTCATTAAACCAATTTGCCTCCAATTTCTGTGTGAACTGAAAAACTTATGAACGACATTTGTTCATAGGGACCTATGCATTATGAAACCTTTTGACTCCTAGAATAATTTCATCTCGCATTACGGGGTCGTTCGTTTAAGAGTTGTGGGCATTGTGCCCCTTGCAGATACAACGCAGAACGCTAACAGTCTGTAACCAACATTTTACTAATCTATCAGTAAAACAGTGTTGATGAGGGTGAACAGCCCAACTTTTGTTCCTGTTCCACAGTTAATCATTAGCATACATCACTTATGTTCAGGTTAATGGCAGTCTCTGCACTAGGTTAATCTATCCCAGCTTCAGCCAGGCAGTGGGAGAGGAAATTGCAGTTGCAAATGAATACATTGGCTATGGCGATACGGCAAGTGCCCCAGTGATGTGAATGTATTCAGTGCTGGTCTGATGTGAAAAAAGCAGCATTTACTGGAGGGGAATTAAACATGAGTGATAAATTGGGGAGGTTGATCATTGGCTGGAAGGCACTCCCACATGCTCTAGGAGAGAGTAGTAGTGTCAGCGTGCCTTTAGGAGGGGAAAGGAGATTGTTTTGTACTCTGATCAGGACCTGGCAACCCATCCGCCGGCATCATTCGCATACCTGGCAACCCATCCTCCAGCATCATTTGCATACCTGCCACGTCTGTATCCAATGAGAGCCACATGCAGATGTAATCTGTTAGACCCCACTCTGACTCCATAGTCTCTCAAACTCCTGTCAGTGTCCTAACTAGATCTGGTGTAAAGACACGGGGCTTTTGTCTTTCCTGTAACTGCCTTGAAGTCCCATGTTTAGTTTTATATATATATATATATATATATATATATATATATATATATATATATACACACATATATACACACACTGCCCTTTTTATATTATCCTTTGTGTTATTTTTCTAATTTCCTGTGTTCTTCACTGGTCCTTAATTCTATTGTAGAGAATCTTGGCAGTGATGGCTAAGATCAAACATTAAAAAGAAGGCTGAGCACTCCATTTGGGCTTTCATTATTCTATCGGGTGTTGGTTCTAACTGAGTGTATGTACTTGAATATCCAGAGCACTGGCTCTCAGCTTCCTACACAAGCAATCTGATGAGCAAAGGAACTACTCACGAGTTGGAAGACCTGATCTAGCCTGAACTAAGGAAGTTGAGGCTCTCTCCTGCATTTCCTTGCCCTCTAAATCATGTTTACACTTCCTAGAGCCTCTCCTGTGGGCCAGGCCGTTATAGGCTCTGACACAGTATTACTTAACATTATAAAAATTCCTTCAGACCGGAGACTCCAGCCCTGCTCCCCCTCTTGGGAGAAATAACATCCAGGGCCTGGATATCATACCCTGGTTAATGAATGGGTGTTTGGCTTGTTCCTGTAGTAACAACCCAAATGTACGTTAGGAAAAAAACACGACTGTTTATTTACCCATCTTCCCTTTCACTGAAAAAGTGGCTTGCCTCATTGCTTCTCAGTTCCCAGAGGAATGTTGTCATGACATGCCATGTCGCAGTTAAAGCAAATCGGCGTGGGCTTTGCGTGCCGGAGTAGGAGAGTTTCGGATGACTTTGGGAGGTGGGAGTGCTTGCTGTGCTAAGGTCTTCGGCACTGCCTTAAGCTGTTTCAGATTGTGCCTCTGAGCTCATCCTCACTCGGGTCATCAAGTGAAGTCAGGACGCAGTTTAAAGAGGAAGCCGATTTGTTGAAGTGTACAGTGCTCCTCTGACATACCATCACGCAGAACCATAGTTTATATGATATTGTACCAGATTTCGTGACTCCAGCAGCTGCACGATCTTAGAACGCTGCTAGTCACATCTATCTCCATCTGTGGGACACGAGCGTTCATCTTCCATCAGACCCCCCCACCATTCACCACGATCTTCTCATCCAAACATTGCAGACCGTGCCAGACATTGCCCAATGATTTTCATTCCTTTACTAAATCTTAAGACTTTGTCTGCCATCGTGCTACCCAGCATGCCACACAGATCCTTTCTTTACCCCACTCCTCTTCTGCAGGTTGACCGCTTTCGTGCTCAAGTCCTTTGCTCAGTCTCGCGGCTTCATCTTCATTGACCCAGAAGAACTTCAGGCAGCAAAAGCTTGGCTGATTAGTCACCAGAGAGATGAAGGCTCCTTCCCAGCTATGGGAAGAATACTCAACAAAGACCTGCAGGTATCTTAAGCAGAGACGTTCACGCATGTGAAAGGCGGGGCAGGACTATATGTTTGCCTCATTGTTTAGTGCCATTTATTAGAATTGAGGGTGGAACTGGAGGGGTTATTTTTAAAGACAGGGAAGCTATTGCATCATATACCACTCAGGAAATGTTCCAGAGTGAGTAAAGTTATGAACTGGCCTCAAGAGTGATTTGACTGAAGAAAATGGATTTCATTTATTTATTGTATCCCAAAGTCAATGCAAGGAAATTATTTATGTACATGTGTAGGAAGGGGTCCCAGTTAGATCATAACAGTCAAGCCAAGGAAATGGCTAGGAATGTTATTGGTTGTCAACATGATGAATGTTACCCTGTCTGATTCTTTGGAAGGGTGGTATCCATGGGAAGATCTCATTGACGGCTTATGTGGTGGCTGCCCTCTTGGAGACTGGGATTACAACTGAGGTGAGTCAGTATCTTATTTACACAATGTTTGCCCATAGATGCTGCATTCCTCAAAGCTCTCGTCCTGTTTAAAACAACCCCGGTGGGTTCTTGGCACAGCTCTGCCAACCTGTTCAGACCAATATTGCCAACCTGGGTTGAGTGCATTCCTCTTAGTTGAGAAGAAGATGGATATTCTGGATGGATGTCAATGGTATTTCTTTCAACTGTGCAACAGAAATCTAATATGCTGTCTAAACAAACAAAAAAAGATTTATGATGGGCACGCAGGCACATGGAATTCTTTGAAAATTTCATCCTGCTAACATTGCTTGTAGCTCACTTGGTAGTGTTAGACATTTGATAAATTGCACTAATCAGATACCAATCTGCTTAGTCTGTCATTTTGTTCTACCGTTGCATATAAGGTAGCAAATGTAATTAGGTGCTAATTTATAAAGTGTTCATCATATAGACTGGGTACATGTTCATCCACAAAATGCCTTTATGTCATGATTATGTGGCCTTCCCATCAGCCTTACAATTCAAAGCCTCGTATGTGAAGTGGACTGATCTTGAGACCTTTGCTCTTTAAATTAAAACAGAAATGTCTCGCTTCAAGGAACAACTCTCAAATTAACTCAATGAAAAGAAGACCGTATTAGCCTGGACTGCCTGGATTAGCCTGAGTGGATAATCAGGGTCTTGCATCCACCAGAACATATGGGACAGATTAATGTCAGTAAACCAACACCAAACAGATGAAGAATTATTAGCAAGTATACACCATTTTGAAAGAAAGAGACGGGGTGAAGGTTAATATGTGATTTGTTAATCACAATTGAATTCAAGTTTCAAGATTTCAAACTAATTCTATTGTAAATATTTACCAGTAAAAGGCACAAACGCACACAAGCAATAAATTGAACCTTAGCTAACATTTCCTGTCCTGTCTCTCATCTTCAAATTCTCTCATCTTGGATAATAAGTTAGGATTTGTTGGTGTTACTTAAAGTTAAAAGTATTATTTTCACACAACCAAAATATCCTTTTTACAGGAAGAGAAGCAGGCTGTGGCTAAAGCTAAGGTCTTCCTGGAGAGTAACACCTATTCTGCTGATGACCCGTACACCACCGCGCTCTCGGCCTACGCTCTCGCACTGCTGCGTAGCCCCCACGCTCCCCTGGCTCTGCGACGCCTCAACCACATGGCCATCACCCAAGGTAATCTCACAACATCTGCGTGCTGGAGCAAGTGGCTTTGATGTGAACTCCAACGTGAGTTCTAAAAAGAAAATGGTGTGAAAGGGGTTCTTCGGGGGTAGGAGCTCAAATAAAAAAGGGTAGCAGAGAGATTTCCAAAAAGTCTGTGGAATAATGTTTGTGTGTGCGCGTGTGTGTTCAATGTAGATAGATTTGAATCTGGGCCTAAAAAATACTTTGTTGCTTGGATATATATTGGAGAGATTATTATATGAAATAAAATAAAAAATAACACATGCGCTTCTTCCCAGACTACTGAACTCAAAATCGGGATGCTGTCATATTACACGCCAACAAAAATAAAACGTAGGATCTGCGTTGGCTAGTTTTTACGATCACTAACCTTATTTCCTTCCTGTGTATGACATGATGTTCTTGCCCAACTCTCCTCTCAGTTTTCTATACCTAACATGTTTTCATCCAAACAGAAGATGATAACATTTTAATTTTGTTCTTCCTTTCTTCTTTCCTTGCCACCTTTCACTATGTAATATTTAAAATGAAAACTGATGTTGGCAAAAAAGAGAGACCATGAACTGTATCAGCAGATATATGTTGCATGTAATAACAATACTATCTAGCTTACTAGGTAACTAGATTAGCTAGTTTACCTTGCTCACTTGCTACCAATCAACACTCCTTTTTAAAGTTTTTACTTAATTGTTTTTATTTGCTAATGTCACAATTCGCAACCAAATTGGTTCGAAGCTAGTTAGGTTACTGGACAAAACATCCAGTGGTTTTGAAGGTTGTAGCCCAGTTCCATAAGCTTAAATCATCAGGGGTTCATGCAGAGTTGCCAACTTTTCAAGATCACTTGGAGTGAGATTTCATCTATGGGGAGGGGAGGGGTATGGCGATTGTAAATTGTTGAAGGGGGGGTGTGTAAAATGGACACAATTTAAGTATTATATCGCGATCAATCGATCGCCAGTGGTTGGCGAACTAGTAACTCATTGAATCATAGATGTAGATCAGAGATAAATAAACTAGATTTTTTTCAGCATGAGAAATCGGATGTATGGCGTGAAAGCGTGTGAAGACAGTCAAATGCGTGTGTCTCACGATCATTGCATGAGAGTTGGCAACCCTGTTCATGAGCTCTCTTGAAACCCTTTGGCTGAAGTAAATCCAGGACTGGGATCTCCAGGACTGTCACAAAAATATTACACTTGTTTAGTACTGTGTCTTATAGCTTTTTGCCTTGTTTTGTACAGATGGCTTCACTCACTGGAGTCTGACTGGAAGTATTGTGTCTGATGAGGACTCCTTCATGGGCTTTAGTGATGGCCTCCTCCAGTCAGGTACCAATGCAGCCTCTAGGTTCTGGGCTGCTAATCCATTCTTAATTAACATAAACATCTGAGCTGTGTAGATGAGGCTAATGAATGCGATTTAAAAAAAGAATGACCTCATAATCATTACTAAAGTAGATGCTTTAAAAAGAATAATGTCTCTTTGACTGTCCAGGGTTCTGGATGACAGTTGTGATAACCAGGAAGTTTCTCTAAAGTGAGGTGGTCTTGTTGCTTGTCAATTATCTTGAATGTGCACAGGTGGAATTGTAGGCCAAGGGAGACCATGAGATTGACTGACTGAAGAGAGGTGGTAGACCTCTTCGGTGATAAGGTCTGGCATAAGTTTGCCAGATCTGGGAAACGTCACCTACAGATACTCTAATGTCTGTTAGCCATGATAACAGCTACCATTTTCACTAGTAAAGCCAGAATATGTTGGTGTCTTTCTCCACCAGTGGTGTCAGCAGAGGTGGAGATGACTGCCTATGGTCTGCTCACCTACACCCTGCTGGGTGATGTGGCCTCGTCTCTGCCCGTGGTCAAATGGTTGTCTCAGCAGAGGAACGCACTCGGTGGATTCTCTTCCACTCAGGTATCACTTCCTTCAAATGCCTGATAATATCAGAGAAAAAGCACCGTAGCTGAGCTGAGGCTGAAATCCTAATGAACATCTGAACTTCTAATGTTCCAGGATACGTGCGTGGCCCTTCAAGCATTATCAGAATATGCCATCTTGTCCTATATGGGAGGCGTGAACCTCACCATCTCTTTGGCGTCAACCAATCTGGACTTCCAAGAGACCTTTGAGCTTCAGCGGGATAATAAGAAGATTTTACAGAAAGCTGTGGTGAACGAATCCATTGGACTTACAAAAGACACATTAGCATGATGAAATACTGATTTTGTTTTATAAACACTTTTATACACTTAGATGTCACTAGAAATATAGTATTTCCTATACGGCCTGTGTAGAGAGAACTGGATCACTGCTCAGATGAAGGCTAGGGTTTCTGAAACCCTTGCTGAGAATGTGATTCTGTTTGCTAGTTAGCTTCGTCTTTGTATGCATAATTAAACAGTGCTAGCTAGTGGCCAGACTTGGGTTTATTTATGCATGAATAATTCATTTTGATAATGAATTAGCGCTGTGCCTTTCTCTTTATTGCTCCGTTCTGCCATCCCCAGATACCCAGCATTCCCACTGGGCTGTTTGTGAGCGCCAAGGGGGAAGGCTGTTGCCTAATGCAGGTACACCTCTTCCTCTTTTTCTCTCTCTCTCTCTCCCCCTCTACCTCTCTTTCCCCCTCCTTTCCCCTCCATCACTTCCTCTCTCCATGCCTCGATTGTTTGGATGTATTATGCTCTCCCTAACGGTGAAATTCCTACATGGGGACACCCAGTCCTGTATGCATGACTCATCCGGTGCTATTGTCTACATTCCTGCATGGAAATTGGAGGGATCTGGTAAAACTTTGGCAATTTTAGTAGGTTTGTTCTTTTCCCAGTGAGTTACCCCCTTTGCCTCCCTCGGGGGTCAGGTGGCGGGTTTTTTTTCTGTACCTCGCCCCCTGAAAACAAAAGCTCCATTCAAGCTCCATTTAGGACCCGATAGCAACAGCTTGGTGTGCTTCACGAGGCGAGGATGCGGATGCTGTATATGTTGGTCTCCAGAGGGATGTAGAAATCTTAACAGTCCAGATGTGGAGTAGAATATATGTTAGTTCTTATGAATTCTCAGGGCACCTGATTTTTTAACACTTTTCCAAAAAGGGCTAAACAAGATGTAGTTTTTGTGTGTGTGTGTGTGTGTGTGTGTGTGTGTGTGTGTGTGTGTGTGTGTGTGTGTGTGTGTGTGTGTGTGTGTGTGAATGTAGCACGTTTTTCCCTCTGCAATCATGGATATGCAGTTGATTCATACCAGTCCTACAACCAGTGCATAAGAAGTTATTGTCTCTCCCCCCGTGCAGATTGACGTATCCTATAACGTGCCTGACCCTGTAGCTAAGCCAGCCTTTCAACTGAGGGTGGAGCTGAAGGAGACCAGGCAGGAGCCCCACGTTCCTCCGTCCTCTTCTTGGCACGCCTCCGCTCGTTCGCGCTCCCGTGCGAATAACCGCTCGGAGCTGAGCCGTGGGCGGCGGTCACCGGCTGACGACGAGGACCCTGCTGGCCATCAGGACCGCCTGGACTACCGCCTCACCCTGGAGGCCTGCACGAGGTACGCTGGGCCCCCTGGTCTTCGTTGCTGGACCTTATTTTGGGGAAGTGCAGTGGATACTGATTCCAGGTCAGCCAGCAGACCTTGACCCTACAACTCTGCACAGGTGGCTCCATCCTGGATCATCCAACATGGCGGTCCTGGAGATCCCTCTGCTGTCGGGCTTCCGTGCTGACGTCGAGAGCTTGGAAAGGGTAAGACCCAGACTTTACGTACTGGGTGAGACACACAGAGACTGGTAAAGACACAAGGAGCCATTTCAGAGGAGATAATGTGATGAAGTCTCTCCTTCTCTCTCTTTCTCTCTCACACACACACACACACACACACACACACACACACACACACACACACACACACACACACACACACACACACAGTTATTTAGACCGCCCAGAAGTGTGTTCAGTTCAGGCCATCTGATGGCTGTTTTTATACGCTCTTTATATGCTTGTATAACTCCTGGGCAGCTTCACCTCATCTGAGTTAGCTAGTTTTTAGGTGAGAGTCACATGGCCTAGCAGATCCTCCATAAGCCTCCACCCCCGGCACAACTCCAGTTCCTACTGGGATATGGAGCCATGGAGCTCTGCGGGTGGAGGGTTTGATGAGGTGTTTGGGGTGGGGTGGGGGTGGGGGGGTTAGCTGAGGTCACCCCCCGCGCTCCCGGTTGGCAGCATGGCCGTCATTACAAGCCCGTCATTGGCCCCAGACTTCCTGCGCTCCGCTCTAATAAAGCGAAGGCCGTCACAGGAGCGGTGTGTGCCGCTAACGAGCCTGGCTTTGTGCGGCCACCTCCGACTACCTCCACCTTTACGATCCGGCGGCAGGCGCTTGCATTCCAGCACTTTAACAGAACGCAGACGCACTTTCAGTATCGTGTGTGTGTGTGTGTGTGTGTGTGTGTGTGTGTGTTGTGGTGGGCGGGGGGATCACCCTCTAGGGTCAGATAATGAACTCTGGGACTCCCAGACACGGGAACAGGTCAGCCAAAGATGGCTGTTTGTGCTATGGAAAGTGACGTGATGATAGGCATGTTTGAATTGTAGTGGTTGTTATATTCTGCAGACAACGTGGTGGCAGTTTGTCACACGGCTTCTCTCGAGAGTGAATGTCAGTTAATGTGGGGCAGCGGTAGCGGTGGGTTTGTGTGAGCTCCTCATTAAACTGTGCCGGCAGGTCACATTAACTCAAGCAAACGTGCACACGCTGGTAAACGCAGTCTGACTAATTCATCCTGACTGTTTCATACTTTGGATGGAAACTGTGGTCATTCCGGCTCTAGCCGCACAGGCAATAAAGAGATGAAAACAGGGCAGCCCTGTTAGCTCTCCAGTGGCATTAAAACGAGTAGAATCTAATGGCAAAAGACTTCATGGTTTAGAGCTTTTTCTTTATAGTGTGGACAGAGAGGAATAGCCACAGGCCAGTCAGCCCTTATTACCTCTCAGTTGAAACATAGCTTGAACTTTGACCCAAATCCATGCAAGAGAGGCAGTGACCTTTGCCCTTTCTAAACCATTCGGTCATATCCATTACTACAGCATTTATATGAAGAATAACCAGAAACAATCTAATTCAACCTAAATATATTACTATCGCTAACATTAGTTACATATACCCAATAACATTTTTGCCTATAAAATTATATATATATATATATATATATATATATATATATATATATATATATATATATATATATATATATATATATAATTATTATTATTATTATTATTATTTAAAATTATAGAGGGGTCACTCTTTATACTTCTGCACTACTGCTTGGGTTCCTCATTAGGAGCTCCTGCATGACGTCTTCATGATGATCTCGTCCTCCTTCACAGCTGCTGCTGGACAAGCGTGTAGGACTGAAGAGGTACGAGATGGACGGCCGCAAAGTTCTCTTCTACTTTGACGAGGTGAGCGGCGGGTCACGCGGGGACGTTCTCGGGGACGTTCTCGGGGACCCCTGGGTCCGGGTTTTTGCTGTTTCAGGTGCTGTCACAGCTTAGCTAGGTGACCGACAGCTCTGTAGCGTCCAGTTAGCTGGTTCAGGTGTGTGAGACGTTGGAACAGAGCAAATGTCTGGTCCAGCCAACGGTCCAGGGGACCGGAGAGAGAGAGCGTCTGCTGAATGTTGAATTTATACAAATAAAAGAGTGTCTGTGTGAAGTGACTGTTCATCTTGCATCTTTCTTTCTTCACAGATCCCCAGTCAGTGCATGACGTGTGTAACCTTCCAGTCCATGAGGGAGTATGTTGTTGGAAAAACTGCACCCGTGCCAGTCAAGGTCTACGATTATTACGAGCCAGGTAGGAACAGTCTCCAACTGTCCACAGGTAGGCTCATGAGACAACTGTCTTGACTTTGGTGTGTGTGTGTGTGTGTGTGTGTGTGTGTGTGTGTGTGTGTGTGTGTGTGTGTGTGTGTGTGTGCAGCATTCGAGGCCACCCGTTTCTATAATGTGAGCGAGAGCAGTCCGTTGGCGAGAGAGCTGTGTGATGGCACGTCGTGTAATGAGGTGGAAAGCTCCACCAATCAATGGACAGGTAAGAGCCACTGCCTCCCACTAGCCCCGCCCCTCACCCCCCGTCCCCAGAAACGGAGCTTACACGTGAGAAGACGGCCTTACCTCCTCACCTCTAGACCCATGTACCTCTGCTCTCTGGGTTCCCGGTGCCTTACAGTGGAGTTACGTAATCAAACGTCCCCATTGGTCAGGCCTCCGTGAGCACACACTAGCCCCGCCCAGCTCCGCTGATGATGATGCAATAGATCATCGCCACAGCAACGTCCATGGCCTAACACCTATTAATTCGAAATGGCGGACCTCTGGAGCACGTGGCGTGCGCTGACGTCGGGACTGTGGGTTTCCTGTCACGTTCCCAGTACAGTTTCTTCTTTTCCGTGCTGACACCTCGCTGCCTTTCTCTCTCTCGTGGTCCGTGGCCCTGTGTGCAGGCTTCGTGCAGGGCGGCCAGTGTAACAACGTGTTCGGCTGTCCGGAGGAGGAGCGTTACGAGCAGTGCACGTGCTACCGGGACTGCGGGTACGACGGTGAGCCTGTGTGCGGCTCCGACGGCCAGCTGTACCAGAACCAGTGCCAGCTGGAGGCGTCCGCCTGCAGGAACGGCACTCGCATCGAGCAGGTTCCCCTGGGCCAGTGCCCTCAGAGTGAGTGCGCTTGGAGTTAGTGTGCTTTTACGGCCTACACCCTAACCATGCTCTTCAGCCTGTGCCCTCATAGTGAGGGAGCATCTGCACCCTACACCCTAACGCACTCCTAATCAAGTGTGCATCCTCACCCTACAGTCTAAGCCCAGCCCTCACCCTTTACCCTCACTCACTATGATCGCAGGCGCAATGGCCAAGTTGAGTAACACAAGTACCTCATACAGCAGCTGTTAGTTCAAGGCCAAAAAAACATCAAATCCCAGCAGAGTGGAGCAGTGTTGCCTTACTGCATGTACAAACATTTCAGTATCAATGATTTTTGCCAACACTTTTTTTTTGATGTTTGGTTATTTTGACTTCTTCATCTGAACATGCATAGAAGGGCCTCCAAAAGTTCAGTGCTTTGCAATTACATCCCCTCCGTGTCCAGGCAAGCTCAGCTTTGGAGATCAGTCCCTCTGTGTGTGTGTGTGTGTGTTTGGGGGCGTTTGTGGTCATGCCCGCGTTTGATTGGTTGAAACAGATGTCCAGGTGCAGACTGGTAGTTATAGGAAACACACACACACACACACACACACAAATATATGAAGTGATATGTCATTGCATATAGATGCAATGACATTTATCTTTTTCCAAGCCCTTTGAAACCAAACAAGAGAACATCCAAACAGGAGAATCCATGTCACATTCTGTTCCAATGCAGACACCAACAACAAAGGTGCTATCTTGTTTTTACGGAGCTTCACAGGGATGTGGGGGTGGGGGTGGGGCGTGAGGGGAGGTGGGGCGTGAGGGGAGGTGGGGGTGGGGCGTGAGGGCAGGTGGGGGTGGGGCGTGAGGGCAGGTGGGGCGTGAGGGGAGGTGGGGGTGGGGCGTGAGGGCAGGTGGGGCGTGAGGGGAGGTGGGGGTGGGGCGTGAGGGGAGGTGGGGCGTGAGGGGAGGTGGGGCGTGAGGGGAGGTGGGGCGTGAGGGGAGGTGGGGGTGGGGCGTGAGGGGAGGTGGGGCGTGAGGGGAGGTGGGGGTGGGGCGTGAGGGGAGGTGGGGGTGGGGCGTGAGGGGAGGTGGGGGTGGGGCGTGAGGGCAGGTGGGGGTGGGGCGTGAGGGGAGGTGGGGGTGGGGAGTGAGGGGGGGTGGGGCGTGAAGGGGAGGTGGGGCGTGAGGGGAGGTGGGGGTGGGGCGTGAGGGCAGGTGGGGGTGGGGCGTGAAGGGGAGGTGGGGGTGGGGTGTGAGGGGAAGTGGGGCGTGAGGGCAGGTGGGGGTGGGGCGTGAGGGCAGGTGGGGCGTGAGGGCAGGTGGGGCGTAAGGGGAGGTGGGGTGTGAGGGGAGGTGGGGGTGGGGTGTGAGGTGAGGTGGGGGTGGGGCGTGAGGGCAGGTGGGGGTGGGGTGTGAGGGGGTCAGAGGGAGAGAGGTGCACAGGAGACCTCACAGGCCCTGCCAACAGCTGCATCATGCAGACAGGGTTGAAGGGGGCGGTGGTTTTTACGAGCTCCTCTCAGGATTGGTTGGATGCGCTCTGCGCCCCTCTGCGGTCGCTCGCATAAACATCCAAGCACGATGGCATTCTGGAGCTGAGGTTTGATCAAGGGAGTGCACAGAGTCTGATGAGTACTCCCCTGGGGCAGCAGGTCACAGAAACCAGACTATACCAGGCCCAGAGCAACAGGAAGGAGTAAAATCCACTGAAATGTCCTTTAGTGTTTCCAAGTGTTTTGTAGGTGTGTTTGGGGCCCAGTTCTCCATTATCAACACTGCTCTGGTCTTATTTGTGATTTTGTGTGTGCTACAGTGGTGGATGAAGTGATGGATGAAGAAGGAGATGCAGGTACAGGAGAGGAGCCAGAGAAGACCCTCATACTCCTCCCTACAGGTAATTCCTCTCTCTCTCTCTCTCTCTCTCTCTCTCTCTCACTCTCTTGTGTCTCTCTAACTCTGTCTGACTGTCTGGCTCCATGTATCTGTGTCTACCTGTCACTCTCTTTCAGACACCACACACACATACAGGTGTGTACACACACACACACACACACACACACACACACGGTCCCACTCCCCCATCCCTCTGTCTGGAGAGCAGCTGCACTTGCCTTGCAGGAGTGTGTGTGTGTGTGTGTGTGTGTGTGTGTGTGTGTGTGTGTGTGTGTGTGTGTGTGTGTGTGTGTGTCAGTCATGGACAGGTGGAGAGCTTAGTCTGCTGAAGTGCAGATTGAAGGGAGGCTTGTGCATGTTGAGTCTTGTGAGGCAGTCGGAGCTAAATGCTGGCTTGACTCTTCATCTGTCTGTAGCAGCACACGAACCACCCCAGGCCTCACCTACTAGACAGACACAAATCCCACCAGGGAACGCACACACACACACACACACACACACACACACACACACACACACACACGATAGGGTTTCCTGTGGGAGTTATTCAACCCATAATGTCAGTAGCTTTAAATGTTCCTCTTGTACAACTGACTCGGGTAGGTGTGAGTGGACGTGATCTCTGTTGTATGATAAATACATGTTGACTGGGTCTCAGTATACAGTAGCTCTGAGCCTTTTACACGCCCCAGTTGAACCTACCAGGCTCCAACAGTAAGCCTCTCTATTGCAGTCGTTGCGGTGTAGCGTCTTCAGAACCGGCCTGTTGAATGCACTGATCTGCGTCTCCTGAACCTAATCTCCAGTGTTCTAAGAGATCATTAAATGGTGTGTGTGTGTGTGTGGGGGGGGGGGGGGGGTTTCCTGGCTTGTGTGGGCTTGCTGTTTGCCTGTGTCTTGCTGTAAACCCTGCAGAAGCCAAATGCTTCCCTGCTCTCACACACCCCAGCTGCTGAGGGATCCCACCTACCACTGTCATGCAGTCATGGCCTGGTGCAGACGTGCAACTAGCCTTTGACCACACACACACACACACACACACACACACACACACACACACACACACACACACGTTAAAATTTAGAACACAGACATTTACTAACCCACTCCCTTCCTGCATCATAAACAAGAATATAAACTGTTCTAGTGCTAAAGGTATTAGCAAGTGTTAAAGTTAGCCTACTGTAACTTTTGTTTTGTATGTCTACATCGTTGGTTTTTGAACGCAATAAAGCGGTACCGAGGAAGCGCTACTTGTAAGTAAAGAGCGCCCCCTGCTGGCTGCTTCCAAAACTCTACTTGTAAATATTTGACCACTTCATCTTCTTCATAAACAAAAATAAATGAGATCAGTTTACAAGCAAATATGAACACGCACTGCACACTGTACTTACTCCACGGGTTGGTCTACACTGCACACTGTACTTACTCCACGGGTTGGTCTACACTGCACACTGTACTTACTCCACGGGTTGGTCTACACTGCACACTGTACTTACTCCACGGGTTGGTCTACACTGTGACCCAGAACATCATTCTTGGGATCTTTTGGCGCCGATGCCCCAGCTTAAGGTCACAGCCCCAAGCTCCCTTATCACCACGGGAACAATCTTGGTGTTAACCTTCCACATTCTCTCTGCTCCTTCTTTCAGTCCCTGGTATTCTGTCCTTTCCATCACTTGGGACTGCCACATTTATTACCACGCTGCTCCTTATCTCCCGTCACAAACTCTGGACGGTTTGCAGCTACTTGCCTGTGCGTCTGGTTCTGGAGGCCGTGCATTCTCCGACGTTCTCCGTGGTTCCTCCCATGGGCGTGTGCCTTGCATACCTTCCGGTCTGTGTGTGTATCCTCGTCCCGGTTACTTTCCACAGGCCCCATCTTCGGTCTTGTCTGGTGTGATACACACAAGCTTTGATTGACAGTCCGTTGATTCTGAACGAACAGATTGCTACAAATCTCATGGCTAAACTGACATGTTTATGATGTTTATTGAGACTGGCTAGTTCTGGCTTAGTAAAATATCAAAACCATTCTCAGTTGTCTAGATTTTTTTAGTAATTTAGTAAGACTTTTAAGTAATACATGATGTAAATACATTTTCCCCAAAGCAATGAGTAAAGTGCCCCGTTACGGTTGAAGGAAACGAATGTGGAGTTTGTCAGGGGGGTTATATTTGAGTAACTCCCACAGTCCTGCACACATGGACATGGTGGCGGTGTGTGTGGAACTGACGGTACACGAGGGTCTCGATGCACAAACACAATCGTACGCTACCCAAAGTGCTGACTGTTGTCCTGGTGTGTTAGGGGAGGCGGAGCAGGGCTCCATGCCGGAGGTGTCCTACTACTCGTACGATTACGACCCCGACACGGAGACTTTCCTCTCTGAGGAAGAGGAGCAGCTGGGGGCGGCGGAGGTCGGGGAGGAGGCCGCCAGCCCACTCGGGCCCTTGGATGGATACCCCCTTACGGTGGACACCAAGCACACACCTGAGCGATGGTAAGTTGTAGACCCGAGGAACTGGACAGGCACTGGAGCCCCTAATAAAAAGACCACTGAATGCCCACTAATTATTACTGGGCAAACTTTCATTTACTAAGAAAGAGCGATTCTAGCTCCTTCGTTTTATGCAACACACTTTTGTCTATTTTTTATCTGTTATGCATTGTCGGAAGGCATGTGAAGGTGTTTAACTGCGGCTAGCTGGCTAACCCATGTCCCATGTTGTTTGTGTCTGATCCTCCTATTTCACCAGTTCTTCATTTCCTTTTCTCTGTCGTTCAGAGACCTTTGGAGGCTGCGGTGACGTGAACGCACATTGTACATTCCCTGTGAATATGTTTGTGTGAAAGATGAGCGTGAAGAAAAGATGAGACAAGTGTGTTGAAACAAGATGGCGGCACTATCTGCTGTGTGTGTGTGTGTGTGTATGAGTGAACTAGCCCCCTCTGTGCTTACATGCCCTTCTATGTCTTCATATTAGTTCCGGCCACCTTCTTGAGTAGTTATAGCTCTTTATATATTTACTAATATTATGTTGTCTCTTTGTACTCTTATTTTAATCGCGTTTAAATAGTCCAGTATTTATAACTGTAAGTACAACTGAGTTAAAAACAAATGCTATTTTATTTGTTTCTATCTGTGGTATTTATTTGTACCTAGTGCCTTAGTTTGCCCTGTTGTGTATCCTCCTCTTCCTCACCTCTGTCGCTTTGCTGTCTTCCACTCTTGTCCTTTACGCTGCCTGGATACAGAATGATTGACAGGCCTCTGACCGCACAGGTCCTGCATCGAAACGTAGAATGCGGAGGTGCGTGACTGCAGTACTGATTCTTCCTCTCCGCCTCTTTACCAGAGGAAGGGATGGATTTTAGGGCAGCAGTGAGAGAGCAGATGGAATGACTAACCACAAAATAAGCTCCATTTGAACACTCCCACCCCAGCAGCCCATCGCTGTTTTTATACGAGTCATGCTGTCGGTAAAAGTTCCTACATTGTCATATAAGATTTGATTATACATTGCATAAACTGTTTAAAATTCAATAACAGTTACTACGTTGTCATGCAGACAGAGATTAGTTTATACAGTGCATAAGCTGTTTCACATTCAGTGCCACAGACAGCTGGCCTAAAATCATCTATGAAGTAAAAAAAAAAACAAAAACAAACATTGCTGTAAATTGAGTAAATTTGAACCAGATGTCACCCCAATGATGTCAGGTACATTCTGTGTTTGGAAAAGATGAAGATGGAAATAAACAATGTACATGAAGTTTGTTGACTGTGTACCGTGTCTTTGTCTGGACCTCGGGGACTTTTGCAGGGCTGACAGAGCTGCACGTTTCTCGGTTCGCGTGGAGAGTTCTGAGCACTTCTGGTGCCTTTCACACGAACCTCCCAGCTGCAGTTCGGTACCGTGGCACCAGTGCAGAGCCTGTGGCCTGGCTGAGCAGCCTGTGACACACTGAGGCACGGGTGGTGCGCTGCTGTTCGGCGTGCGTGGGTTTGTCCCTGTTAACCGAGGGCTTAGGTTACCCCACAGGGTTTGGAGCATGTTAAAGTTTAATGAGTGAGTTCTTGTCAGGGGCCTGTTGGATGTGTTCACTTTCCATAACAGCGGTTGACCTTTAAATCCTGGGGATTTTTTTTTTTACAAGGCATGTCAGATTCTGAACCATCCCAACACATCTGAAATCAGGTACTGGGAAACAAAACTAATGGAAGTGATTCAAAGTAAAATATATGGTCTTGCCATTTTGGGTTTTTAAATTTTGATTTGATCTGATGGGTGGGAGGGAGATGGAGCTTGCTTTGCAGGGGGCCCCCCTGACGGCATGTCTCCCGGGTAACCTCATGCTCCACTGAAACGGATCGTTCAGGCTTTGACAAGCGTGGCAGGTTAACGAATGGGAATGAAGTGAGAAGAGGTTCCTGGTTCCAAAGGCCACCTCAGACCAGATCCAGTTGATGACAGTTTTGCTAGGCGCGCCTCTGAAGTGAGTGTATGTATATTTGATAGGCCAGTCTGTCTCAGCCTGAGGTGACCACAGAGGACTTTCACTCCTGACCAAGACTGCCTCCTACTAATCAGAAAGCGTTTGTCCATGGAGGGTGAATCAGACCTCATCTGATATATAAGGGGTATAGAATTTTGGAGATGTTCTTTTGCTAAGCTGGGATAGTCTCTGAATTAGCTGAGGCTCGGGGACATTTTCGCTACTGTTGTTGGTGAGATCAGTACCATCTTGGCTAGTGCCTTCTTGTAACTTAACAAAAGCCCCATCTTTCAATATATCTGATACCAAAGGAGTTTTTTTGTATTGTCATCAGTCCACCCAATCGGTAGCAAACTTGAAAAGAAGCTGGATTTAAGCTCATGCAAACAGATTTTCTGTCAATTCCATCAGCATTAATGATGAGCGATGGGGAGAGAAAAAAACCCATCATCGCAGGCAGAGAGAAGGGTAAGTTGTCTTATGACCACGTCCGCCTCAGTTTATGAACAGATGCTGTGGTAATCGTCAGACCATTTTGTCATCCTCCCAGCGTTTAGCACTCTTATTACTATATAGCCTTTGTTTAATTTATTTAAAACAGTTATTAGTGAATATTAAATGGCTTTATTCTTAAAACTAGAAGTGTTATCCTTGGTGGAAGGCGAGAGCTTCTCCCTCCCTCCGAGGGCACGGCTAGAGCCTGCCGGAACACGCCAGTCCCCATCCGAAAACGTTCCGAGCTCCCCACAGCATTCTCCCTGCACAGAGGTGCTTGTAGCCTTACGTCACAGCATTCCCGTGGTTGTGCAAGAGTGGACAGCATCAGACAGTTTCTGCTCTCCTCGGAGCCTGACGCACCTCTACCTGATTTCATGTTTACAGTGGGCTGTAGCCAGAGGGCATAGGTTTACCTGACAGGCGCATCATCTTCATGTGGCTAGCGTTTCTCTCACTGGCAGTTGTAATGTAGGATATTACTTATATTTGACCAGCTACTCTGCTTATAGTACTAAATGTCATTGGTTTGTGGTAAGGGCCTGGGCCAGGTCGCTACACCCTCCCATCAACCATTGGCTTTGTGGGCCATGACTTCACCAAGGCAACAAGTCCTGCATATTCCTTCCACGGAAGAATGAGTAATACAAGTGAGTACATTTATCCAGTTAGTTAGAGCTGCTCGTGTAGTATAAATCTTATCTAGCGCAATATGACATTGTAATTTATTTAGAGGTCACAGAAGCCTGTGTATAGCAGCAGCGGTCCACTTCATACACTGACTTTTCTGTTGCAAATCCAGATTAGTAGCACTAGGGGGAGACAGTCCCCAAACTATGATCCCTGCCATTTTCAATATGCAGGGAAAAAAATTTAATTCATTTCAAGGAATTATTGTATTGGGATAAATAACATAATAAACATTTCCTTCATTAATACACTGACCAAAACCTATGTAGAAGTATACTATATAAACATTTTTACAATGTTTCAATACTATAACTTAGAAATTTGGAGGAAATTAAGGGTGATTTTACGTTCCTACTTTGGCCTATATAAAAATGTCCTGCATTGTCTTCTTTTTAAAATACTTTGTTCCAGTGTATTGTGTAGACTCCAGTCCAGGGCCACGGTATTACATTGACTCAAAGGTCACTCGGTTTGGTAAAGATGGCAGCCCTGCCTACTCCATACTTGGAAGAACAATTGGTCCAAGTAAGTGAGTCACTTTAAACAATATGTTAACTTAATGGAGAATTGTTTGTGAGCTCTTAAAGTCACAAGCACGGGAAGTATCAGCATGTTTCAACAGGGCAAATATAGGCCCTTCTGTAGACTGCATAGCTTGGCACTGTTAAAGTAATTTAAATGTAGTTGGGATGGGCCAACTAAATCATACATTCAAAAACCTGCTTCTAATTTGCAGAGCTAATATTCCAAACTCCAGGACCATGTGCGTACACCCCTGAAATAGCCCCTTTGTGCAGCACACACCGGAGACCCCCATCTTACACCATAGGCTACCGCACGTCCTATCGTCCACTGGACACCGTGCCTGCTCCAAACAAATACACTCTTCCAGCACTATTGGGATCCAACATGTGCACCAAACCTGCGAGTGCCAGCTACACAATCTCTGGAAGAACCAAGACCGGAAGCTACGCAGAAGACCTGTCAAACACACCTGGTCCCGGTAGATACAACAGCACAAATCCCAACATCTACCTCACCCGACAGCCAGCGTTTTCAATGTTGGGTCGACATACCAGCATACCCAGTGAGACCACACCAACACCCGGGCCTGGAAGTCATAACCCAGAACGTGTGACGGTGCATAAGCGCCGAGCACCTGCATTCACTTTAGGCAGCCGGCACTCAGAATTTGTTACACCTTTGGTGGTAGATGTGTTAGACTGACTGTGTTCCAAGATTTCTTTATGTAACTGAAGTATAAGGGTGTCCCTTGAACATGTTCTTCCCTTCATGTCAAACATGACAAGTGTACGTGAGTGTGGATGCAAACCTTTGTAAATGTTTCAACAAACAAAACAAAGAAAGATCTGTCTCAACAATTTATTGACTTGTCAATCAATGACAACAAATGAATAAATTTACTGGTCTACATCTACACAAGGTAGGAAATGGTAATACGTATTCAAGCAGCCGTCAACAACCAACCATGTAAAATTTTAGACCATAAATCTCCTAAGTCCAAATATTTAATGAATCACATCAGCTCACTGATGCAAAACACTACTGCATGGTCAAAACATCTTCCAAACCATGCCATTCATTCCAGTAAGACTTGGAGACTGCATGAAACTCCACCGTTTCCATACATGACCTCAGAACCAGGTCTAAGCAGACACTTCTGCAGTGGAGACTGGACTTTCCCCAGCTCCATTTGGGCTTTAAATACAACGCCTCAAAATTTAAGGGGAGTGGGGGGTAACATTTCAATACCATAGATCTGAAAATAATGAGCCTTCTATACAACCCAAAACACATGGAAAGAAATGCACACATTTCCACACGAACTTTTATGGCCATCTTCCAATTTTGTTTTCATATCCTTATTTCATTCCTTAGGAAGGGGTCTTCTGAAAAGCAATATGTGTGGTTCTGACAGGAGAGAGAGATTGGGTATACTGTAAGCATGAACATATCAAAATGCAGAATAAGTCATGTATGGCCTTTCGATCCTGATAGGACAACCGTACCTAGTTTAAATAAAGCTCACCTGGCTTATGAATCATGTAATGGACCCAACCTTGGCTTTGCTGCACTCCTAGACTCCTCCATTCCTCCTCAGACATCAAATGGGAAGATGGCACAAGCTTTGACAGCTGCTTTGGCAGCATGACGTGTCTGTGTTAAGTCATGAGGAAAGGCATTCTTTAACCTTAACTAACGTAGTTACTCTATGTAGAGATTAACTTTAACTCAGTGATTCCATCAGCTCGATAACCAGTTGGTATGTAGAACAATTTTACCTCACGTTATCTAGTTAGGTGTAGCTAGCATTAGCTTAGCTACGTTGGGGTGGCCTCATAAACAGAGACAGCTCATCTTAACAAAAGAAGGCTAAACCGTAACATGACTTTGGCTAAATATCATATTAAACATCGGTGTCATTCAATAGCTCATTTAGTAAAAACAGCGCTAAAAATAAAACGTTTATTTTAGCTGCTAGTGACGTATCGCTCGCTAACTAACGTATACGTAAACTGACAAATTATTAGCTTAGCTAGCGAACTTAGCTCGTGATTAATTTAGCTCATTTACCTGTATTCATATTCCTCGTCGGAATATTTGTCAGAGTAGTAAATTTGTTTCTTTGACATCTCCGCTAATAACGAAAACACAAAATGCAAGCGATAATATAAAATATTGGCTCAACAGCGTCTTGAAAGCAAACAGCCCTTCGGTCCTCCTCGTCGGCGCTTTTTTGACATTACTCTCGGCAGCTCGGATTTGAACTCAAACCGTCCCTCGCTGCGTCCTGATTGGCTCAGCCGCGCGCACGCGACCCCAACTCTGTTCTGCCCGCCCCGGTGTTTTTGACAGTTTAGAGAGGCGAGTTGACTTTTACCTTATATTAGCTGTAGCTACAAAGAAAGCCAGTCAAAGTGCAAACTGTTTGATTCTTACATTAATTGACATCGGTGTTATGCCATTATGATATTATACTGTATCAAATATACATAATACATAACATGTGCGTGTGGTTTAGTAAACAAAATGTGGCTATGTTTGAGTCAGGCTTGTTTTTATTTCGTATACAATATGTTCGTTGGTGCTGGAAGCTTAGTGGATATTCTGTATTAGGTCAAATAGACTTTCCTTTCTAGAACTTTCTAGATCAACGCAATTGTAAGACAACACAAAAATGTAAAAATTGAAAATTTATGATCTGTTTTGAGCAGTTATTGAACAGTTAAATACAGCATGTAAACGTTTTTTATTATAATGCATATCATATATAATAACAGTATAATATATAGTAATTGTTATTATAATTGTAGTAATAATAAAATGATTTAAGATGTTGGTAGATCTATTCTCTGATTAACGGTGATAGCTAAAAATGGCTACGTGGCAAGACTATCACATTTGGATCAGAGACTTACAGTTTCTCTTAACCTACTTCCTAGAGATACTTACCAGCAGTAATCTATCTACAACAAATTTTATTAGTATATTCACTCATTCGTCCACCCATTTATTCAGTTATTTACGTAGCCTACTTAAAGATTCTCTCAGTAATCTACCCAAATGATCAAAAAGGCCTTTTAACTTATGATTTTAAAAAGCCTTATGTGACCCTACACACATGTAAACGGTTAACCATTAGAAATATGGGTACTATACTAAAATTTAGCTAGGCTATTTTTTAGGCCTTAGACATGTTGGTGCACGCATAGCTATTGGGAAATTCAATTTCAGTGTCACAGTGTTAAAATCTGACCACAGTGTTCCTGTGACCTTTCAAATGAGAACACAAGAACACTGTCAAGCTAGCATACACAAGTTCAAAACAATTTACAATATATATGGAACAATATTGTTGACTCATATACTTTATGTCATGGGTAAGCTTATTTAACTTATTTAAATTACTCTTAAAGATAATTAAATATACATGGTATGTGTTTGTCATAAATACTAATGTCACAAATTGTGGTATTGTGTTAATTTACAATTAGATTAATAGATTTGCTTCTGAAATCTGGAAAAAAAGTGCCTTTTTGAAGTTTATTTCCATGTACTGCTTCCGTATTTTGAAGTAACATAAAAATAGCTATCTTGCTGAATTGCATTTTGCAAAGATAACTGGCAGAAAGGTTGAACACAAACTGCTTTTTTGATTTTTTAAAAATGAAAGCATTGGAATGCATGTTAATGCTAGGGTTAGGGTTAGTATAGGGTTTTTTGTGTAAAATAGTTAAAATGTGGAAACATCCTTGGCTTATGCGATGTTGCACCTGACAAATTCATCATCATAATAAAGTAATTCTCAACACCGTATTAGTGCATGTCATAGGGTCCACATAGTGGACTGTTTTAACTTGTGGCTCAGACATCTAAACTGTTCAGTCACCCAAATTCCCTGCAATTGTAACTTTTGCCAAGAGAATTTTACTGTGTTTACTGTAAGATTATCAATCAGAGGAACTATATAATGGGCATATAACCACCCCTTGCCAATAAATATTTTTAGTTATTCTTTTCTTGAGCTGTACACATAAGAAAACGTCTACTAAACCTGAGCAAAGTTACACAGATACGTTGTTTGTCCATTTTGCAACTATGCAAATATTGACTTCTCCTTGTTTGATTTAATAGTAACCACTGAATTCATCATGCCCCCTAATTCAAACATCGTGGTTGGACATTTCATGGAAAGAGAGTGTGTTTTGTGCCAGCGTGGGTGTGTGTGTGTATGCATTTGTCTGTGTGTGCGCATGTGTGTGCGTAAGGTGTGTGAGTGGTGTGTGTGTGTGTGTGTGTGGTGTATGTGTGTGTGAGTGTTGTGTATGGGGTTTGTATGGGGTGTGGGTGAGTGGTGTGTGTATGGTGTATGGTGTGTGTGTGTGTGTGTGTGTGTGTGTGTGTGTGTGTGTGTGTGTGTGTGTGTGTGTGTGTGTGTGTGTGTGTGTGTGTGAAAAAGGAACATGCAACAGGATAAACTGTGGTTTCAGTCATCTGCATTCTCTAACTCCCATTGGTATGTTGATCAATTCTAAGCTACATAAAATATGCAGCATAAAATTTTCTGGTGTGACGGCACTGCTTTTTGAACCTGACCTGCTAATAATAGTAATCTAGGTAAGTTCAACAAAGTTTAATGTTTCACATTGAATACATATCAATGCTAAATAAAGATTAATGCTTTTTCTCTTAGCAACAAAATGTAGGTTACAGTGCTACTACTCAAATCTAGGTTACAGTGCAGTTTTTTAAAGATCGCCTTTAATCTCTTCCTTAACTGCTTAGGTAAGTTGTTCTTCTGTGAAAGAAAAGTCTTTATAAAAACATTTTCATAAAAACGTTTTTATGTCGTGGTGGTCCCCTGTGCTTTCCCTCTAATTTGAAAATTGATTGAAATTATATATAACTTTCGACTGTTGCTTAATTCATTATTATGACATTGAAAGCATGTACGGGTTGACATCTTGCAGTATAAAGCACTGTTTAATATCACAAATGTTCTTGTTGTCATATCTTGTATCTCTTATATAACAAGTGTTTAGATCTACTGTTCAATCTGTATTTTTTATGGGACGGAGACTACGGGAAGTGTTGCCCCAATAATTCCTGTTCACACTACTCATATAAGGTGTCCCGAAATTGAAATGAAACCTACGCTACTGGTTGCAATGCTACAAACTCACTAGCCTCCCGGTACACATGTTGCCTGCTGAATATTCAGATCTACCCGTATTCTCCTCAGTCCTAATTCTATAATCCTAAAATAATCCTTGAGCACATTCCAGGGTTACCCATTCGCAGGGAAACTGAGGTGAAACGAGAGATGGAAATAAGTGCTTCTTTTCCTGGTTGTAAATCGTCTTAGGTGACGCGTTCACTTTATTTTGCCGTTTCCTTTACTGCAAAGATAAAATTAGAAGCGAGAGAGAGACAAAGATAGTACTCTTACTAATTAAACATGGCTGCAGTCATGGGTATGCTTCCCATACTCACTGTGATACTAATGATTGAAATGTAAATTGATGCAAAGAATAATAATGGTTTTCAACGTATATTGAAGAGATCTCTGAAGATCCGCATAATGGAGGTGAACGCAGAAAGTGTTCACGGTCTCTCTCTCTCTGACACAGAAATCACTAGTAGTGTGTAGCAAAGATGTGTTTCCTGTTTGCTGTCCAATTCTTAACATCGTGGAGAGGAGCACTAACGTGTGCTCAAGTGATGTCACGTGCAGAGGAAGAGGCGCATGCAAAATAAGCAACCGGCCGTACATGCAACAGTCTCCAGAAAAGGATGAAAATGACATAATAATGCCTGTTTGAGCATGCGTGCAAAGTAATGAGAGAAGATCAGTAGTGGGAAAACAGCATGAAGCGAATTAAGGTACTTTCACCCCTCTAAGGAGACTGGGTTTAGTTCTGCTTTATGGAGGTGGGATTTTACATCTTGGAATAAACTGTCATGCTGTCATGTAGTTCACAGACAGGCTTCCCGATCATGAATGTATAAAAAAAAACATCCTAGCAGTGAGCTTTCGTCCAGACTGTTATTTTTGTTGCCGATTGTGTTTTAAGGTTCAAATGTTGAGGAGAAATCCTGCAGTTTCTTAGAAATCTGAATCTGTACTGGTCATTGATGTGCAATTTGTAGATTAGCTAGATTGTTCTTTGTTTCACTGTACTGTTATTCGCGAGAGTGTGTGAGTGTGTGCACGTGTGTTCTTGTGTGTTTGTGTGTGTGTGTGTGTGTGTGTGATGTGATGCGGGGAGGAGGTGCTCAGGCAGATGCGTTAGCTAATGGTGTCTGAGAGCAACTGGGCAGGGCTGATAGAAGTGCAATAACATCATGACATCACCGAGAGAGAGAGGGAGAGAGAGAGAGAGAGAGAGAGAGAGAGAGAGAAGGGGGGAGTAGCTGAGCCACACGAAGGGAGAGGGCCAGCAGTCACTGAGCAAACAGAAGGACAGGGGAAGGAGAGTGTGAGGGAGAGCGCGTGTGTGCACAGAAGAGGGGAGAACACAGCACTGCACCAGCCCCAGAAAGGAGGCTTCCCGGAGGATCCGCGTGGATTTCCCATCCTCCCCATCGTGTTTCTCCTTCCCCCTTTCCCCCTTCCCCCTTTCCCCCTCGTCCCGTGGCAGAGATCGCCTCCCCTCCCCTTTGCCCACCGTGTTTCGGGCTGCCTCTCCGGGCATGCTACTTAAGCCCAAGTATGGCCGCTTCCGCAACGACTCTGTGACCTCCTCCGACGACCTGATCCAGAGCTTAGCCATGAGCGGGAAGGTGGTGGCCACGCCGGTGGCCGCTTCACCAGCCCCGCTGCCTCCTCTGGAGCCTACCACCCTGCCCCCGCCCCCGGCACAGGACCTCGACGACTCGCCCGGTGTGGATGGCGAGCAGGACGGTGTCACCACCTTCTGCATGCTCATCCCCAAGATGCCCCAGTGGAAGTTCTCCAACGCGTTGCTGAGTCGCAGCACCTCCTCCAGCAGTAGTTCCAGCTCCAGCAAGGACTCCAGCAGGGCCCCCGCGGGCGAGGCGTCAGGGGCCGGGGCCGCCGGTGGTCCTGTGGCCACCCTGGCTGCTGCGCTCAACTCTTGTGACCCTGGGTGTGTGGGTCCCTGTTCCTTGCAGGCCGGCAGCAGACCGAGGGCCGCTGCCGTGGGCTCGGCCAGTCCCAGAGGCTCTGGGGGTGTGGGGACAGTGGAGGGGAGCCCGGGGGGTTCTGGGAGCTTCCGGACAGGGATGAACCGCAGGACCAGGGTGGAGGGCATGTGGATGGGCGGAGAGGAGCTCAACCAAAAGGGCAGCTTCATCCACAAACCCTCCCAGGGCTGGTTGCACCCCGACAAAAAGATCAGCAGCACAGGGGTCTCCTATATCGTCAGGGTAAGTCACCAAGTTCTCATTCCCAAATCACATAGGCCACTCATATTTTAGGCTTTAAATGGGCATGTTTAGCAGAGTTGCTAATAAGGCACGATTTCCAGCTTTGGCTATGATGAGCAAGGCGATGGCTCGTTGGTGTTTATGTCCATGCCATTGCATTGTGATGGACGTAATTCTGATGAACAGAAGAAACATGTGTAAAAAGCGTTTGAAATGTTCAACTGCCAGTGAACGTAGCCATCAAAACGAGGCAGCTAAAACAGGCAGTTTGAGACTTGGCTTCATTGTAAGAACAATGAGTCGCCGTTTGCTGCTGAGATTCTGGGTCTGTGCAGGCAGCGTTGCCTGAGAAAAGTGGCAGAATGTGTAATTGAATTGAGGCGGATTGCTTTGTGTGGCTAAAGGCGTTGCGTCAGCACGGCTATGCGGGCATGGGTAAACAATCAAAAGCTTTGAGCCCTTAGCATCTTAGCATCCAGTGAAAGAAACATAAAGCTTCTGCCATGTTTGTTATAGACTCTGCTCTTATGGTCCTAAAGGGTTTATTTAGGTGGCAGACTGCTTGACGTAGACGTTGGTGATCTCTCTGCCCAACCCACCCATAGTGCTAAGTCCCTCTTTCTCTCTTTCTTAGAGAGAGAGAGAGAGAGAGAGACAGAGAGAGAGAGAGAGAGAGAGAGAGAGAGTCTGGGAATGAGCAGGCTTCCTAATTGCATTTCACAGGCACATTCATTTCTCTATTGAATTACATTTAATCACAGTCATTTGTATCACATGTGTTCCAGGGAACCCAGGGTGCCTTACTGGGGCTCTTGGTAAACTTATCCTAAGTCACATAACACCAAATGATGGGATTTCCCTTGCTTAACACCGTCCAATGTCCCTGATCCAGAAGTGCCTAATTGCTAGAAAAACCATCTGCCCAAAGATGTCACTTTACTTCAGCTAAGCACCATGTTAGAATTCCAGTTCTGGTGTTCAAGTATGGAGAGTGGTAGTCTCATTACCATATTACTGAAATCTTTTTCTACTGAGAAATCTTATATGCTACTTTAAATAAAATGTATTGTTGTAGTTCATCTATTTGAGAGTAGGTGGGTTGTGAGTGCCATTCACACTGACCTCTGTTAAGCAGAATATTCTACATCCTTCTAATAGAGGAGCCAGTATGGGACCACACAATGCTAAAATTAATATCTCATGCAAGTCAACCATCTCATCTACCTAGAGAGGAAGATTATTTTTTTGTCACTACAGCAACATTTAGAAAGCCAAGCACATGTTGATGACCTAGCTTATAAGCTAACGACCTAGTGTATGTCAATGTATCACTAGTTGACCACAGTGAAGTGGTTGCACAATGTTTTGAAGTGAAACTCGCTTGATTTCTGTGTGTGCTTGGACAATTTCTTGGAAAGATGCGGTTTTTGGAACAGCAAATTACAGCTTTCTCAGTCAGGGAAGATATGTGATTGCTCGTGCAGGAAATACTGTGACAATGAAAGCTTTCAGGCAAAGAGTTTTGGGGGCTGAACCCTTCCTGCCAAATGCTAATTGCATTAAAATGCTCAAACGATTTGGAAAAGAGTATTTGTTATGGGCTTGTGTTTAGGAAACCATGCTGTTGAATCTAATCGATTACCACATTTGTTAGAAGGCTGATTAACATACTGTATACTTTGTGAGAATGGCATTGTAAAGGCCTTTTATAACAATAATCATAAGCCACAATTCATAATAAGCCATGTTAAAACTACAAAAAATATCTATTAGTATAATGGAGTCTTGGTTTGTCATATATTACATTTTAGCTCTTGGTATGTCTGATTTTTCTAGGTAGCTGTGTAAGTCCTGAACCTTGGCCTTATTTGTGCATTTTTTAGTGAAGGCTGCCTTAGCCACGGCCAATGGATTAGAACGCTGTGCGTGTCTTCGTCCCCAAACGTAGCACCAAGATCCACCGCTTAAAATGATTGCACTGATTAATGAGGGATCGGGAGACGGGTACAGGCACCGGGGGCAGATTGAGATGGCTAGCTGTGTGTACACCTCTCCCTGTCCCAGGAGACCCGCAGCCCCCCCTCACACCCATCAGGCACGGAGCTTTTAGCTCAGCTTAGCTCGCGTATCCTTCAGAGCCACTGTAATTACCATCCCCAGCTTACACATTACTCTGTCAGCCGGACCCTGTGCAACTGAACAAAGTTGCATTTCACACCCTTATGTAATTACACGGTGGTGATGAAGCAACAGGCGGGTGTGGAATTTCGAATGCATAATGTTAGCGGCCTACAGCTTATCGCCATGTTTTTGTGTCGGGGGTGGGTGAGATAAGAGATTTGGTAAGAGTTTTGCTTGTTTAATGTCTTTTCAGTATATGGGCTGTATTGAAGTGCTCAAATCAATGCGCTCTCTGGACTTCACCACTAGAACCCAGGTGACGAGGTAAGTTCATTGGTTGTCTCTCTCTCTCGCTCTCTCTGCCATTAATGATTTGTGGGTTTGTACTGCTTTATTTGAACGTTTATTTAGGAATCGTCCAAAGAAAGGTTTTTGCCAAATACCCATTTTTGCATATATTGGCTATTCCCAAATGCATGCATAACACGCGTAAATAGTGGAATTACAGTTCTTGAGGTTGCACCTGTGTGTATCCACATGCATGTGTGTATACATGTACATAGATGTGCGTGACTTTCTGCATGAAGGTATGATCGCACTGCGCATGCATGCGTGCGCCTGCCATTGTGTGCACATGACTGTTTGCGCATGCACACCATTGCCTGTCCATGGGAGCACGAGCCCGTGCGTGAGTGCACACGTGTGTGTCCTTTCCCCAGTGGGAGTAGCGCAGCCTGCCTTCTTGCCCCCAGGCTGGTCATCGATCGTCAGTAACCCGATCCCCCCTGCCCACGCCATCCTTAAGTGCAGTCAGGAGCATGCAGATGAGGCCCGAGCTCTATTATTGATGATGCTGGTTAATGTCTGGAGACTGCAGGGGCCCGAGCACCTCGGGGAGTGTCAGAAACAATGAAGTGCGTGGGGTGGAGTGCCGTGTGTGCAGGAGACGAAGAGAGTGATAAGAAGTGTGCCGGGACGTGGTCGAGATGTGTGGTGGGGGGGGGGGGGCTAATAAACGCAGGCTGGCAAGAATGGGAGTGACCGAACCATTGACGTCATTCGCAGTTTGCATTTTGGCCAAAGCTGCAGAATATAAATGGCTTTTATATGGCGGGGGGCGGGGCTCACTCCGGTTATCGCCATGGAGGCAGCGCACATTTTCTGTATGACAAACAGGGACACTGCAGCAAGGAAACGTGCGCCGTGACACACACAATAACACACGTGACCAAAAACACGAATGGAATCGCACGCCTCACGTGCATGTGTACACACATACCCAGCTTTGAATTCACCCACACAGACCCTCTCTGGGTTCCAGGCTCTTTGCAGCCACACATCTCCCAGCTCTTTGGCAATTAGCCAGCACAAATTACTTTATAGAAACAAATCTTTCAAAAGTCCTTTCGTTGGGACAGTTGCCACCTTTAAAAGTTTAATGAGCTATCTGATAGGCACCAGGTTCTTTGAGCAGACATTTAGCCAGCTGGCAAAGACCCAGTAGTCCTGACGCTCAGTTGCAAAACATGCTACTGACTGACTAGAGCCCTCTTCTACAATATAACATCGTTATTAAAGAAAGATGGCATGGAGCTTTAAATCAAACAGAATCTCAAACAGGCCTTCAAAGAAGTTGAGAACACGTGCTAGTTTATGGCTTTGCTCCGCTCGAGCTGAAAGTGAGATCGGTAAGGGGTGTGCTTGTAGCACAACAAATGAACTGTATCACCTACTGGGCTTAGCTCCAGTGCCTGAAGGTGGTAGAACCTCACGGGGACCTAGAACTCACACCGTCTAGAACTCACACCGTCTAGAGCTGGTTAGACTGGATGTCGACGCTTTTCTATGTGTGTGTTGGTGACTTGAGGCATGAAAAAAACCCTCTACAAACCTAGCTCTATGTGGATGAATGACGAAATTCATACAAATATTATTTCACAGTCTTTGGGTACTCAGTGTTACTTCACTTTTATTAAGTCTAAATGTCGAATGTGGAAATGTATTTAATTGCAACAGGAATGTAAATAGAGTGTGTGTAAATAGTGCTGCATTGTTCTGAGAGAGGCTGTCTTCCTTGTTCAGACTGATGGAGGGACTGGATGAACCTATCAATATGCTTGCCTTCTAGTCAATATTCTAGCCTTAGAGTCAGGTTCCCTAGTCAGGTTTGTAAATATGTACACGTATAGTCAGCATAAATGCACCTGGGTAAAGCAGAACAAAACTGGATTAGACAATTTGGTCTTACGAAATACAGAACTCAAGATATTGCAGCAAGAAGTTACTTCATGAAGATGAAGCAAGTCAAGACTGACCAACACGCAACTGACTCAGTGTGTGTGTGTGTGTGTGTTCAGGGAGGCTATCAATAGGCTGTGTGAAGCTGTTCCAGGAGGAAAGGGTGCTTGGAAAAAGAAGGTGAGGTCTGATAATGGAGCAGTGTTTATGGTAATATCCTCATGTAGTCGCGGGTATGAAGCAAATCTGTTTCCCATCTGCTCTAGACTGCCAACAAGGCCCTCCAAGCCATCATGGGGAAGAGTAACTTGCGTTTCGCTGGAATGAGCATTGCTGTCAACATCTCTATTGAGGGCCTGAATTTGCTTGTGCCCACGACCCGGCAGGTCAGAACCACACGCTGGTGCGCATGGGAGACACATGCTCTTCCCTGTCAACTGGACTGTATAGAGCAATATAACGTAAACAATTCAGAGGACAGAACCCTGTGAAAAATAGCATGTTGAAGTAGTCAGCTAAGCAGCCTGTGTCAAAAATTCTGCAGAACAGGAGAAGCAATATTATATTATATTATATTAATTTCACTATCACCCTCTCTCGCCTCTTCTCTCTTCCTCTCTCACTCTCCTCCCAGGTGATTGCGCATCACCCTATGCAGTCCATCTCGTTTGCTTCAGGAGGAGACACGGTGAGACCTGAGAAATCTCTCCCCGTCCTACTGCGTCTCCGAACAGCTCCAGATCCATTTTCTCCGCATTTTCCACTGCCTACTGCCACCAACAGCTGCCAGCTTCGCTTAAATTTGAGATGTTTGTACAATTTGGGCTGTGAACACAGCAAAATGGATTTCTTTTATTCTGTTCTTCAGGATACGCCCGATTATGTTGCATATGTGGCCAAAGATCCTGTCAATCAAAGAGGTATTGATCAGTTTTTTAGCATTAGCTACAGTTTCAGTTACTAAGGAGAAGGATTATCCAGTGTGACCTGTAATCGATCAAGATATTGCATAATCTGCCATCCATTAGTCATGCCTTTGGCGTTCCTCTGCGTGATTGCGCCAGTGTTTAAGGTCTGGCTTCACTCTCTCCCCTGTAGCGTGTCACATCCTGGAGTGCAGTGATGGCCTGGCGCAGAGTGTCATCAGCACCATCGGCCAGGCCTTTGAGCTGCAGTTCAAACAGTACCTGCACAGTCCACCCAAGGTCATTCCCAGCCTGGACAGGTGAGTGACTGCTCTTCGATATAACCAATACAACACCAATACAACACACACACACACACACACACACACACACACACACACACACACAGACACACACACACACACACACGTGTATATATATAATGTGTATGTGTACACACACACACACACACACACACACACACACACACGTATATATATAATGTATATATATATATATACAGTATATTGATCGCTTGGACTTCCGAATGGTGGAAAATGGAAGCACAGTGATCAGGTTTCCTATTGGCATCCTGATTGGGTGAGGGCATTATTTAAATCCATTTCATTGGCTCTCAGGAGCTGAAAGCCTGTCCAATGTTATGTCTGTTTCAGAGCAGACAAAACGGCTTCAGTTACTGACCTCTGCATTTCAGAGTTCTGCTGCTTCCTCTGGCAATAAGCAATATTTCTAGCAACCACAATAGCTTTATTAGATGTGATAATGTTCTGTCTATTTAGAGTGCTATATAACCCATAGCATGTTTTGTCTGGTGACAACTGTACTATCTATTATTATAACATTATTAATAATATATTAATCACATTGTTAGTAATATTTTATGTATGGATAGATACGATCTTTATAACGATTAAGCAAACAGCTGCTGTTTTGCATGTTATTGGTTATTTGATACGCCTGAGTGTGTTAATCAGGAATATCCGAGTGGAGGAGTCAGCATGGGGAGATGAGGAGGAGACATCAGGGCACGATTACTATAACAGCATCCCTGGGAAAGAGCCCCCACTGGGGGGGGTGGTGGACTCCAGGCTGAAGCCCCCACAAGCCTTGTTGGGCCACGCCCACAGCCTACCACACGGCAGGACGGCGCAGGTAAGCGACCCGTGTGATCTGGTGAGAAGCCCACCACCATCAAGAAAATAATCATCAATGTAATAATCAAAACAAAACAGTCCTGGACTCCACTGTCCTGCCCTCCACTGGGCTGGACCACTTCATAATGTTTGACCCTTGTGCACTTACAAGTGGGCTAGTGAGCTAAACTGGGTGTGTCAGCAGGAAAAATGCTAAGTTGTGTCAGGCAGTGGGTTCCCAGAGCTGTGAATGAGAGCTCTGGTAGAGAGCCGGGCATATAGACTCTTTGTTCTCTGGCCAATTCAGTTTAGCAGCTAGGAGCTGATCACGCATTACCAAACCTCCCTAAAATCCTGATGCCGCCATCAATCAACCTTTAAAAACAATCATCAGCAGAGCAGATTAGCGAAGCTCAATTTTATGAGGTAATATTCTCATAATCCATATTGGTGATTCCTTCATAATTAATGTGTGAAATGAACTGAATTATGAGCTGTGCCTCTTTACTATCTTGGCAAGTGAAGTCATCCATCAACTCTTCATTTTTCTAAGAGCTTTCGGTAAGCCTGTAGCCACAGGCTCAGAGGTGAACCCGGACAGAGCTGGGTCTGCCCTGCTGGGTCTGCCCTGCTCTCACAAGCCTAATGCTTATTTCAGCTCTGATGCAAAATGACAAGACACTCCTAATGCTGTTTTATTGCTGTAGCTGGATTCACTTATAACCTGAAGTCTATTTACATGACATTTATATGAGTTCATTCAAACTAATGCAGGAATTAGAATGTATTCGATTGAAATGGGCGAGCAGGCAGCTATATTTGTTGTTGTGTATCATCGAGCAGAAAGAGGTTCTGGTGCATGAAAAATTATAGTCATACAAGGTTAGGCCCTCTGCACCGTCCTAGTTAACTAGCAGGTCTGGAACCAGCCAGATCCAGTTTTAAACCAGTCTGTGCCGGTCATGGAGTGGAGTGAACTAAATGGGGAGCTGTGTTTTCAGGCTGGCTCTGTTACACGGAGAGACGCCTCCACAGCTCCTGCTACTCAGCTGTGCTACGAAGTGCACTGGGACACAGAGGACAGCAGCAGCTCAAGTGAGAACGTCTGACACTAACATACTGCATGTTGAGGGTGACGCGTCTGACACTAACATACTACATGTTGAGGGTGACGCGTCTGATACTAACATACTGCATGTTGAGGGTGACGCGTCTGACACTAACATACTGCATGTTGAGGGTGACGCGTCTGACACTAACATACTACATGTTGAGGGTGACGCGTCTGATACTAACATACTGCATGTTGAGGGTGACGCGTCTGACACTAACATACTGCATGTTGAGGGTGACGCGTCTGACACTAACATACTACATGTTGAGGGTGACGCGTCTGATATTAACATATTGCATGTCGAGGGTGACGTGTCTGACACTAACATACTGCATGTCGAAGGTGACGTTTGTGTCTGACACTAACATACTGCATGTTGAGGGTGACGCGTCTGACACTAACATACTACATGTTGAGAGTGACGCGTCTGACACTAACATACTGCATGTTGACGGTGACGCGTCTGACACTAACATACTACATGTTGAGGGTGACGCGTCTGACACTAACATACTGCATGTTGAGGGTGACGTGTCTGACACTAACATACTGCATGTTGAGGGTGACATGTCTGACACTAACATACTGCATGTCAAGGGTGACGTTTGTGTCTGACACTAACATACTGCATGTTGAGGGTGACGTCTGACACTAACATACTGCATGTTGAGGGTAACTTTCGTGTCTGACACTAACATACTGCATGTTGAGGGTGACGCGTCTGACACTAACATACTGCATGTCGAGGGTGACATGTCTGACACTAACATACTGCATGTTGAGGGTGACATGTCTGACACTAACATACTGCATGTTGAGGGTGATGTTCGTGTCTGACACTAACATACTGCATGTTGAGGGTGACGTGTCTAACACTAACATACTGCATGTTGAGGGTGACATGTCTGACACTAACATACTGCATGTTGAGGGTGACATGTCTGACACTAACATACTGCATGTTGAGGGTGATGTTCGTGTCTGAAACTAACATACTGCATGTTGAGGGTGACGTTCATGTCTGACACTAACATACTGCATGTTGAGGGTGACGCGTCTGACACTAACATACTGCATGTCGAGGGTGACGTTCGTGTCTGACACAAACATACTGCATGTTGAGGGTGACGTTCGCGTCTGACACTAACATACTGCATGTCGAGGGTGATGTTCGTGTCTGACACTAACATACTGCATGTTGAGGTTGACGCGTCTGACACTAACATACTGCATGTTGAGGGTGACATGTCTGTGACGTTCGTGTCTGACACTAACATACTGCATGTCGAGGGTGACGGTCATGTCTGACACTAACATACTGCATGTTGAGGGTGACATGTCTGACACTAACATACTGCATGTTGAGGGTGACGCGTCTGACACTAACATACTGCATGTTGAGGGTGACGCGTCTAACACTAACATACTGCATGTCGAGGGTGACGTGTCTGACACTAACATACTGCATGTTGAGGATGACATGTCTGACACTAACATACTGCATGTTGAGGGTGATGTTCGTGTCTGACACTAACATACTGCATGTTGAGGTTGACGCGTCTGACACTAACATACTGCATGTCGAGGGTGATGTTTGTGTCTGACACTAACATACTGCATGTCGAGGGTGACGTTCGTGTCTGACACTAATATACTGCATGTCGATGGTGACACGTCTGACACTAACATACTGCATGTCAAGGGTGACATGTCTGACACTAACATACTGCATGTCGAGGGTGACGTGTCTGACACTAACATACTGCATGTCGAGGGTGACACGTCTGACACTAACATACTGCATGTCGAGGGTGACGTTCGTGTCTGACACTAACATACTGCATGTCGAGGGTGACGTTCGTGTCTGACACTAACATACTGCATGTCGAGGGTGACGTTCGTGTCTGACATTAATATACTGCATGTCGAGGGTGACACGTCTGACACTAACATACTGCATGTCAAGGGTGACGTGTCTGACACTAACATACTGCATGTCGAGGGTGACACGTCTGACACTAACATACTGCATGTCGAGGGTGACGTTCGTGTCTGACACTAACATACTGCATGTCGAGGGTGATGTTCATGTCTGACACTAACATACTGCATGTCGAGGGTGATGTGTCTGACACTAACATACTGCATGTCGAGGGTGATGTGTCTGACACTAACATACTGCATGTCGAGGGTGACGTTCGTGTCTGACACTAACATACTGCATGTCGAGGGTGACGTTCATGTCGAGGGTGACATGTCTGACACTAACATACTGCATGTCGAGGGTGACGTTCATGTCTGACACTAACATACTGCATGTCAAGGGTGACGTTCATGTCTGACACTAACATACTGCATGTCGAGGGTGACATGTCTGACACTAACATACTGCATGTTGAGGGTGACGTTTGTGTCTGACACTAACATACTACATGTTGAGGGTGACGCGTCTGATACTAACATACTGCATGTTGAGGATGACGCGTCTGACACTAACATACTGCATGTTGAGGGTGACACGTCTGACACTAACATACTGCATGTTGAGGGTGATGTTCGTGTCTGACACTAACATACTGCATGTTGAGGGTGACGCGTCTGACACTAACATACTGCATGTTGAGGGTGACGCGTCTGACACTAACATACTGCATGTTGAGGGTGACACGTCTGACACTAACATACTGCATGTTGAGGGTGACGTTCGTGTCTGACACTAACATACTGCATGTTGTTACCCTTTTGGATGTTTTGGTAATTTAACAAATGAAAAAGTGTTCTGTTTGCTAGCAATCTAGTGTGTGCCACTGCAATATGATCTATCGGTAACTGTCACCTGTACTTAAAAGCTTGAAAAAATTATTACTTCTTTCCAAATTATCCTCAGTTGACCATGTTATACCGCTTATATAAAGATACTGTTACTATTACTATATCATGCAGTATAATCATATGCGCTATAATCCCACGTGTTGATTATGAATGAATGACTGTATTTTTCTGCCAGATTTGACGTCTGATGGGTATTTGCAAACAGATGGGCATCCCCCAGGTAGCCGGGACTATGAGGAGCACCTGTACGTCAACACTCAGAACCTGGACAGCATGGAGCCGTCCGCGGCTGCCCAGGGAGGGTGCAGGGCAGAGAGCCCCAAGAAAGACATCTTTGACATGAGTAAGTGGGCTAGACCAAAGTCTCACAGCAGGGTGATGTTGGACCTTTAATCTAGGGCCTGCAGCCCCTATGAGTTGGTTGTGCTGCGTCTTCACTGGTTGAGTGACCCAACCTGTTTTTCCATTTTAAAGAGTTGTTGATTTTGTAGCTTTTGTTGCATGCGGTAAGGTACTTACCATCAAAAGAACGTCTCTCTTTATTAAGCTTCAATACATTCTATCAAACAGCGTGTCCCCCGAGCTCCGTGTTCGGACTCGCGACGCAGCTCATGTTGGGTTTGTCTGTGCTGCACTGTACGCAGGGCCGTTTGAGGACGCCTTGCGTCTGCACGAGGCCGGCGGCGTGTGCGTGCTGGAGGACCAGTGGCCCAGCCCGCCCCGGCGCCGGGCTCCAGTCGCCCCCACCGAGGACCAGCTCCGCCACGAGGCCTGGTATCACGGCCGAATGAGCCGGCGGGACGCCGAGAAGCTGCTGGCCCGCGACGGGGACTTCCTGGTGCGCGATAGCGCCACAAACCCGGGCCAGTACGTACTGACGGGGATGCACTGCGGCCTGCCCAAGCACCTGCTCCTGGTCGACCCAGAGGGGGTGGTGAGTTCATAGGTCATAAGTCAGGGGGCATGGATGAGGGGGTTACGTAGAGGACCCGTTTTGGTAATGAGGTCATGGGGTGACCAGCTCAAGGGCCATCTAGGTCTAAGGTTTATAAATGAGTCCATCTGCTTGAGGAATCACTATAGGTAGTGGAACCAGGGAACATGGTGTGATTTATTCATCAAGGGGAGATGTTGTCCAGGGGTCAGTGGTCATTTATCATGTAGGCCCCAATTTTAAACCAGTTCCTATGCATGGAGAGTCCTACTGTGTAAAGCTCAACTTACAGCAAGGGTACATCTCATCGAAACAAAACATTTACTGTTAACGAACTTGAGATCGAAGAAAGTAAATGACCAGATACGACAATATGGACTTGTATTCATGGAGTGTGGACTCCCCATACATATTGTGCATGTACTGATTTCTTCCTGTCTGTCAGGTGCGGACCAAAGACATGCTCTTTGACAGCATCGGTCACCTGATCAACTACCACCTGAGCAACAAGCAGCCCATCGTAGCAGCAGAGAGTGAGCTCCACCTTCAGCAGGTGGTGTGCAGGAAACAGTGATCGCAACCTGCAGAACACACAGAGAAGGGTAAGGACGCATATGGTCACGGCACTTAAAAAGACGATCAGCTCAATAAAGGAGTGATGGAGGTTGCATCACTTGCCTTGATATAATGAAAATGCGCATATAAGCAGATAATGTGGTTTTATTCCCTTGCAGGTTTTAATGGCCTGATTCTGTGCAGCCGGGCTCCAGGGTCCACACACTTTTGCCTTAAACGTGGATTCTTGGCTTCCATTGGATGCACTGGATGTGTTGAACTACAGATGTGGGAATTAAACTACAACTTCCAGCATGCCCTCCTGTTCAGGCCATGCTGACAAACCCTGAGCTGGTCAGACAGCTTCCTGAACGTGACGCTCTGAACGGAAGTCAGCTGTGCTTTACCCAAGACGGAGATGTGTAAAATTGGAACTCCCAATTCTGATTTTACTCTGCGCTGATCCAAAGAGGTGTAATTCCAGTTGCCTGTTTAAAAAATGTGAACAATCAGTGATTATGCTTGCCGGCTTTATGATCAGCGTGTCGACTTTGCATTATGTCTGTCAGATGTATTCAGTCGATTCTGGAGTCAAGGTATTATGGGATGTGGGCACAAGATTCTTGTTGTGCATAAAAATGTTGTATGTGATTTGTTCTCAGGATGCAGTATTTCATATGGACATTATGTGGACATATGAAGGTTCATAAGCTTAATGATGTTCAAGCCTGTCTTATGCAATCATATCAAATACATATTTAATTTATTATTACACCTCAGGACCAAATGCTAGGTCATGCTTATGTAAAGGTAAACAAAAACAAAATGAAACAAATAACAATCATTATAGCAATTTTGTTATCAAATTTTACATAGCAGACCGGCATAATGCATACTGTGGGCATATTATTCATATGAGTTTTTTTTTATTACTGTATAAAATAACTGACCAAATCTATGTCATGCTTACATTTTATGCAGCCAAGTATATATATATTAGGGGTGGGACGCGATTAAAAAAATTAATCGAATTAATCGGAAGCTTTGTAATTAATTAATCGAAATTAATCGCATTTTAATCGCATTTCAGTATTTAACATGAGAAATATTAATTTAAGTTTGAATGATGAATGAATCAATGAACATAATCATAAACTTCAACATCTTGTTCCACCAGTCTACTACACAGACCAATATATGTGTAGTGTGCAGAAAACAGTTCAGAACATTGGAAATTCTGATCAAAAATGTTTAATTTTAGGAGTTTTGCTCAGGATATTGGAAGAATTGAAGTAAATCAGAAGATGTTTTTTAATAGCATTTTAGCAATTTCTTTAATTTCCCAGGCTTCTGCCACAGGCATCTCCATAGTGCCTAGAAGTGGTCTTCTGCATGCTCAAAGCAAATGACTGGATCTTCCATTCATCATCTATAATATGAGCTGTCACACCAAGATCATTCTTGTTGCTAACAGAGGTCCAGTGATCCCCAGTCAGAACCACATTTGTGGCACTCTTCACAATAACCTGTTTTAATTCTTTCCTCATCATACAGCTGCTGGATTTTCTTCGACATTGTCTTTCTGGGGTGAGTTTCCCAAAACGTTCTTAGTGCCAAGTACTACGTCACCTTGTTCTTACGTACGAGGTTAAGAAGTACTTGGCGCTAAGAACGTTTTGGGAAACTCACCCCTGGACGGTAGTTCGTAACTTGCATCAGTTGACGCAATGTGCAGCGCTTCTTGTAAGCATTTATCTTCGACCACTGAGAGCGGACAACACAAATAATGTGACGCGTCATGTATAAACGCGTGCGGAGTCGCGCGCTACGGCCACTCGCGAAAGTTTAATCCAGTCTTAATGGTCCAATGAAGGTAATTTAAAAACCAGGACATTTCCTCACAGGATGTGAATTACGGACGTTTGGTCACCCTATCGTACTAGGAATACATTTAGCAGCTAAGTTATCATTACTGACCTGCGCGTTAAGCTGGGCGTACACTGTGCGATTTTTGGCCCATTTTCAGCCGATTTTTCACTCGTTTCGGCTCAATCGCGTGTCGTGCATCGTATAGTTTACACAGGTATACGAGGAGCGATTCACAACTCCCGATCAGAAATCGCAGCGTCGCAAGAACATCAAACATGTTTGAAATTCAAATCGCTCCTCGTGAGAGTATCGCACTGTTGAAGCAGCTCCACGAGCCGACTCTCCCTGCGATTTAGTCGTACAGTTTGAGCTGGAGCTGAGTACACAATTTAAAATATCGCACAGTGTACGCCCAGCTTTAGCCGCAACATGTTTTGCGTTGAGGTGGTAACGAAGGGTGGAAGTGCTCCTGTGATAAGCGAACTCCTTCCTACATAAAGTGTAAATAACACAATTTTTGTTTGTAGCCTACTTCCATCTGGAAGTTTATATTTAAATTTCCCATCCACCAGCGTAGCCTCTTCCGTCATATCCATCATGATCTTATTGTGCGTCCATATAATCTGTATGTCTGGAACTCGTGCACTGAGAAACATTCCACGGTGCAAAAGTGTCTCGTCCGTTAAATGCGTTAAAATGCGTTAATTTTTTTAGTGCGTTAATTTTCCTGTAATTAATTAATCGAAATTAACGCGTTAAAGTCCCACCACTAATATATATATATATATATATAGTCCCAAAAGTCTACATTCTTATAAGGAGCTAACAATATGGATTTTCATAAATACTATTATTTAGGGTGGGCCAAGACAGCAAATCACTATAAAATATGTTCTCAAAGTTATTTTCTTCAAATTTTGTCATTTGTAGTTTGCACTGAGTTTCAGTTCCTAGTTGGTCCAGAGACGCTGATGTCCCAATGCCAGGTGGCTTTGGCTTTTTACGTGAACTCCCCTCATGCTGCAAAAGAATCAGTCACAGGAATCACAGGGAAGATCACGCTGATTTCAAGGTGGCCGCTGCGACTGTGGGGGTCTACCAGATGTACCAGACTGCTCGAAATATCATCTGTGGCCAGAAATAGCACTGGGTTTTTTTTTTTAAGAATAAAATTGAAAACAGATCTAAGGACCTAGGGAAATGGTTCACTTTAGTGTTCTATATGCAGTTCTGCATAAATGCAGATTTGTTCGAATTCCATTAGCGATCAGAAAGTATTAACCACAGTAGTTCATAGTAGTAACCTCAACATTGTGGGTCAGCCAGTGACACTGTACAAAACATTTTGTTATTGTATTTGATTTTTACTTTTGTATTTTCAAATGATCAATTTGGGCAAATTATAATTTATTCCTAACTACCCGAAGGTGAAGTTTAAAGTTTAAATTAATCGATGATCCCCTTTATGGGATGTTATTGAACTTCTCAGTTACTGAGTTACTAAAATTCTACCATTTTAAAAAAGATTTTTCTGCTTGTTGTTTTTTGTAGGGCATGCTGTACTTAATCCTAAAATCAGAGCAAAATATAATAAAAGGATTATACTATTGTAATTCCTCGGGTTACCCACTAGGAGGATTGATACTTCACGCCCTTTTATTCAAGTGTTTTCTCCAATATCACACATTGATCACAGAAAACCTTAAAGTAAATGGAGCAGAATTGAATTTTACTTCCCTTTGAAAATCCAATAACCAGTCGGCAGTATTAAAGAAGTCTATTCAGACGGCTCTAGTAGCATATCCACGGCACCTTTGATACCTTTTCAGCAAAACATGAGCAGCACCGCAAAGTGCGTCGTCTGATCCAGAGGGTGTCGGGGGCGTTTCGCTGGTTTGGCTTGAGGTTTTTGATAAATATCAGCCACTGCGGATGTGCACATTTTTGTCAGCGTGCAAAGCTGGCGTTTTAAATTGAAAAAAGAAACATACTGAGATATGATTCACTGTTTTGCTCTGCTCCACACTTTTACGGCTCCTCCCAAAGAGCAACACTATAGTTCCTGGAATCACTAACTTCGTGTTTGACTTGAAAGTGTGTGTTGCAACTGTACGCAAAATCTCCTGATGAGGGTTTTGATAAGTGCTCCCAGGCTGACGTGGGGAGGGCTCTCTGATGTGAGATTTCCTCCCGCACACAAACCCCGCCCACATCACCACAACCCTGACATCCCAACCTAGAATCAACCCAACCTACAATCACTGCAACATGGGCATGTGTGCACCACAGCTGCCTAGTAATCACAAGTGTGTGTTTGTGTGTGTGTTCTAAGTGCACAGATGGGGGTAAATGCGTAGGACAAATTTTGATTGCGGTGAAAAAATCACAATTGACAATTTCTTTTCATTACATGGTGCAATTGGGTTACATGCATTCAGGAATCAGGTAGATTCCTGCAAGTAGAATTCCTTCTACTTGCAGAAGTAGATGGAAAAATATCTCCAAGCATGATGACAGCAAGGATGTAAATGTATATATTTTTTGCATTTTCTCAAAATTATTGAGAAAGTCATGAAAAAATTATCAGAAAACTGAAGAAACAAAACTCCAGAATGCCACAGGGGGATGTATGCTGTCTGATATCGTTTTACTGAAAACTATTAATCACATTATCAGCAATATGTATCAGATTACATTTTGAAGGTGACCTTGATCCTGCATCAGCAACTCCTGGGTGAAGCGTTGGAAAAATTATACATGAAAAACAACAGCAGGGTTTTTTTTTTTTTGCATTTATTGACATGTATAAAATTATTGATCATTACTCTGTATCTAGGAGCCAGATATATTCAGATATATTCATCTCTGTCACATTCTAAAACTATACCTGCGATTGCCTGGCATAGCAATCCTCAGTCTGTCTTGGAGCTTTGACGTAACGTCGGTCTGGCCTGTGCATCTCCGTCTGTTCAGTCCAGCCGGCTCTCGTGTTCTTCGAGGTTCTCGTCTCAAACGCACCCTTCTGCCGGCGGTGGGCATTAGGACCCTGGGGCTGTGGGTGCTTCACTCGCTCTGGTTGGTCTGCGTCATACGGAGGATCTGCAGCAGGAGCGCCTGAACCTCCTCATCCATCCGCCCCTGTCGGCCACAACACGCAAGCGTACGGCTGCAGTTAACCAGCCAGCCAGTAGAGCGGAGACATAGCGTCACGCCCCCCACTCACCTGCACCGCGGCCAGGAGGTGTGAGCGGTATATGGCCACCACCGCTCTGTGCCTCCGCTCGCAGTCCTGGGGGGAGGAGACACAGGAGAGATCCTGCATATCACAAGACTCTAGTGCGCTGAGCTGTAGTTCCAGGGCTCAGTGCTGCCCCCACCTGGAGCTGCTGCGTCAGTGCAGACACTCTGTTCTGGAAGGCCAGCTGCTGCCCCGGTATCCCGGCAGGAGGAGGGGGGGGGTGTGGGGGGGCCAGGCCGAGGGGAGGAGTCAGAGCGCCCAGAGCCTCCTTCAAACGAAACACCTCCTTAGACAGCTC
Source organism: Brachyhypopomus gauderio (assembly GCF_052324685.1). Classification (NCBI taxonomy): domain Eukaryota; kingdom Metazoa; phylum Chordata; class Actinopteri; order Gymnotiformes; family Hypopomidae; genus Brachyhypopomus; species Brachyhypopomus gauderio. The sequence goes on along the minus strand of NC_135222.1, from coordinate 4,475,030 downwards.
TGTGATCTACAGAGAGAGGAAGAGAGAAAAACACATCAGTAAAAAAAAAACGGATACAAATTGTGATTATTAAATAATTTTAAAAAGTGCACAATTTACAAATACGTTTATTTAAACGCATTAATAATAAGACAGATAAATGAGAAATGCTTTTTCTGATGTTTCTTATCATCACTTAAACTTCACTTAAACAGCACATAGTAATGTTTAAAGTAGGGTGACCAAACGTCCGTATTTCCTGGGACATGTCCGTATTTCACGTTCTGTACCGGGCGTGAAATACGGAAATGTCCCGGGAAATACGGACGTTTGGTCACCCTAGTTTAAAGAGCATTTAAACTGCTCCGTGTGGTGTTGAGTGTCGCGTAGCCCGTGGTGCTAGGACGCGTCTGCCCTGGCTGACCACGCACCTTGCGGTCCCTCTCCTTGACCAGGCTCTGGGAGTGCTGGATGTCGTCGTGTAGCTGCTGCACGTGGGTGGATTTGGCCTGCAGCTCGGCCAGCTGCTGCTGGACGGCCAGGAGCTGAGCCTCGGCCACCTGCCGCTCGCTCTTGTTGAAGAGAGCGTCCCTCTGCACCTGGAAGACCTGCAGGTGTAGCAGGGACGGCGGGTGGGGGCGGGTGGTGGCGGGTGGAGGGGGTCACAGAGCCAGAGTGAGAGAGAAAATACGATGGGTAAGGAAGAGGGTGGAAATGTTTATGTAATGTATGACATACAAGTGTATTAAATTTGTAGTATGAGGCTTTATAGCACAGAACAAGCTATTTCTACAATGGTAAATACACCACGCACGCACGCACGCACACACACACACACACACACACACACACACACACACACACACACACACACAGGCAGACACGCAGACACACACACACACACACACACACACACACACACACACACACACACACACACACACACACACACACACACAAATACACAGGCAGACACACACACACCACACAGGCAGACACACACACACCACACAGGCAGACACACACACACACACACACACACACACGCGCTTGAAGTAAAGGGAAGGCTTGAAGTACTTACAGAAAAGATTGCGCATGCATGCAAAGAAGAAAAGGGTCATCACTGCAATGTCAGGAGGTCTTATACAAACACACACACACACACACACACACACACACACACACACACACACACACACACACGGACCTCATTGCAGGTCTTCTCATGCTTGCGTGTGAGGTCAGCCAGGCGGGCGGTCAGGGCGTTGACCTCGGCCTGCAGACACAGGCGCTGGGCCTCGTGGTCCTCCTTGGACACCAGACCTTGCTCCAGAGCCTTCTGGGAGCGCAACTCCTTCAGCTCGGTCTCCTTGGCGCTCAGAGCCTCCTGCGCGGCTGCCGCAGTGTTCTGGCTCTCCTCCAGGAGACGCTGCAGCTCAGCCTGCAGGAGAGAACAACAGGCTCTCGTTGGGCGGCCGCTCGGGGCCTTCGGTTGGGACAGATGCATTCTGAACGTTACACACTAAAAAGCGTGGGTGCCTTCTAAATAACAAGCATTAGTAGGTTAATGCGCATGTTGCATTCGAGGGGTGTCATAAACTGGGAAACACCATTTGTTCCACTTGAACAGCTGATTAAGTGGCATTTACAAGTGGAACTCTAGATGATACACACCAAAACCTTTCACCTTTTCCATCGGCAGAAAAAAAAAACATCGGTCTTGAGTCCTGTCAATACATGTATTTACTGTTTAGCCTTTAATAGTGTTTTTTGTTGTTATAATCCAATGCTTCAAAGCTGAGAATCTGGATAATTGGACAATATGTAATTGGATGATTCACTGGATATTTTGTTTGTGGATGACTCAGTGTTGCTGTTTTTGGGATATGGAAAAGATCCAATCAGTGACGGGCTCAACCGTCTGGTACATGCAGCCTGGCGCACACAGCACACATCAGGCCGTCTCACGTTTCGGGAGTGTGTGCTGCCTGGTCTTCTCACCCTGCACTTCTCATGCTCTTCCTTGCTGATCATTCCCTGCGCAGCCTGAAGTTGGTCCTGGCGCTGGGCCAGCTCGGCCTGAACGTGCTCACGCGACGCCCTCTCGGCTTGCAGCTCCTTCTCCGTCTGCGCCAGCTGCTGCGCTATAGCAGACAGCGCCTCCTGGTGTCTGGTCAGTGGTACTGCGTCCTTCAGCTGCAGGGCGTCCAGGGCGCGGCCTTCCCTCTCGGCGACGAGGCAGTCCAGTGCCTCGGCTGCCTCCTGCCTGGCCACCTCCAGCTCCTCCTGCACAGCCTCCAGGGATTGTCTGCCTGGTAACAGCCTTAAGGAGTGCTCTGATTGGATGAAAGAAACAAAGGCGATTATTCTTACGGGCTATGATTAACGGGCTATTTCTGAACGGCCCACGGGTCGACAAGTGCACTCACCCGATATGACGGACTGCTCAGAGCCCTCGGACCGCTCCTCCTCCTCCTCCTCTTCGTCCTCATCGGCGTGCTGCGGTGGGCGGAGCCTCTCCAGCTCCAGGAGCGCTTCGTTAAGTCTGGTGGCTGCCTCGGCGCGCTCTCGGGCCAGCTGGTCCAGCTGCAGGCCCAGCGTGACCCGCACCTCGTCCAGCTGCTGCCGGGGGACGCTCTGCCCCAGCTCGGCTTCTAGCTCCGCCACTCGCGCCTGTAACCCTCCCTCGGGCTCCGCCCCGCCCTCCTCTGGCCCCGCCCCCCGGCTCTGCTCCAGGGCCGCCTCCAGCTCGCCCAAGCGCTCTTTTAGGCGCCGCGCTGCCTCGCTCTCCTCCTCGCCCTCTTTCGTTCCCTCGTTCCCTCTCTCCTGCAGAGCTTCCTCGAGCTCCTCCACTCTCTGCCTTAGCTGTCGGACCGTTTCAGACTCACCCTGGTTAGACCCCGCCCCCTGGGGTGCCTGCCTACTGGCGAGCTCCGCCTCCAGCTCTTGCACCCTCTCTACCAGACGCAGAGTGTCCGAGTTCGCCTCCTGGGCCTCGGAATGGCCATGTGTGGCTAACCCTGCCGCCTCCATGGAGTAAACCCCCAACCGCACCTGCTCCCTCAGCTCCATCAGCTCAGCCTGGGCACGAGACAGCTGCTCCTTTATGCCCTCCTCCACGCCCGGAGGCTCCGCCTTCAACTCCGCCTCACTGGTCTTTTCAGGCTTCTCCTCAGACCTGAGAAAGAAAAGTATGGCTGTTATAAACCCCGACTAAATCACATTACTGTTATATATACAGAGCCTAGAAAGAGTTGCGGGAATGACTACATTACCCAGTGTCCTCTGCAAGGCTCGAGCCCTCAGTAGCAGCCTGTGCTCTAGAGTATTTCTCCTGCAGCTCCTCGAACTCCCTCCTCAGGGAGTCATACAGGGCTGTGGGCACAAAGTCTGGACTGGAGCTCTGCAAGTCCGTGTCATCCTTCTCAAACATCTCCAGCATCTCCAGACCCCAGCACGCAGAAGAAAATTAGGAACGTGTCAGGAAGAGAGAGGAGGCTTACACTTATATTTATTTCAAATATAAATAGCTAGTCTCCCGCTATACTCATTACAGAGATGCTAGCATAGGGAATGTGGTCAGCTCTGTTGTCCCAATGTTTTGGAATAAAAGTGCGACCTCACCCAACCATTTTTGGTCACCATAACATACTGGGACTGATCAACAAAACTGAAGCCGCATCATTTTCTGCCTCCTGATCTGGTGACGGAATCTTCATGCTGCTTTCTGAGATAACATTTAATTAACGTGCTGTGATAAAGTGTCATTGTCGTGGTCAGAATCTAATTACAGCCCGTTAGCCATGATAGCCCTATTTCTTGCTCCGTGGCAACTGGAGCCCTTGGACTGAGATGGTGTTATAAACTCAGACCATGCGCTATAGCGAGAAAGTGGAAACTGAAGAGCATGGGCAGATTGTGTCTTCAAGCCACCAACATGGTCCAATACAACCTTTAAAACCAGGTCAGGGCTATGCGGTTAACACGAGTGGCATCTCCTTTCCTGCATACTCATCCTCACTGTCAGAGTTAACGCTGGCTTTAGCTCGCAGACTGCTGTTGGCATCTCCAATCCTTGGCATCTCCAATCCTTACCGTCTGACCTCTGACCCCAAACCTTACCGTCTGACCCTGATACACACTTAACCTGTTTATAATTCAATTGCACTTGTTTAAAATTCTACTTCTGTATTTTACATTAACCTTTAAATTTAAATCAGTCATGTTTATATTTTTCTATTGCAAAAAACACTCTGGATTGGCTTGTGTATGAAATGTGCTATATAAATGTTAATATTCCGTACAGCCTTAAAGCCCTATTCGTTACGAGTATGAAGGTCAGCATTCCACTTTGTGGACTGTATGCTACAGCGGACACGCGCTTTAACATGACATGTGGTTAATGTTTGCTTGCATTTGTTTGTGAGTGTGTGTGTGTGTGTGTGTGTGTGTGTGTGTGTGTAGGATTTGTAAACCACACCTGGATTTTGAGAACTAGGTCGGCGTTCTGTGCGTTCAGCTCCTCCACCCGCCCGCGGAGCTGCTCCAGCTCTCCCTCGGACGAGCCCTCCGCCCGGGCTTCTGACGTCTCCGCCTCTGCCTCCCATGAGCGTCTGGACAGCAGCCTCTCAGCGCCTGACAGCAAACACACACACACACACACACGACAGTGGCAGGTAATTCGAGGTCATTAGTGCAGATGAGCGGTGAACAGTACAGTACAGTGAACAGTACAGTACAGTGAACAGTACAGTGCAGTGAACAGTACCCTACACCTGACATTTGCCCTTGCCGGATCAGCCGGCAGGCGGAGTGGTGCTCACCCGGGAAGTCCAGTTCGTCATCCGGATCATCGCTGCCGCCGTCTAAAGCGCAGCTTGCGCGGCCACTGAGCTGAGACCCTCTCAGCTCCTCCAGCGCCACTTGCAGGCGGTCCCGCTCCGCCTCGGCCTCACGCAGACGCTCCCTTAGGGAGGTCAGCTGGAGAAGACCCAAGCCGACAGACACGCACGTCAGACGCAGCCGGCTCGTGACATACTGGGCCTGTCTGCTCATGTTGTAATGTATGTAAGACCATGAGACAGGTCTCCACGAGACAAAACACAGGATTTAATGAAATTCTTGTTTTGTCACTGGTTTGATCCATCTGGATTTTCCTCAAAACAAATGTATAAAAGAAAAAATGGTAATTCATCAGAGCACATTTGTTGGCCATAAAATTAAATTTAATGTTTTTAGGAAAGTTTGATGGAATTGTATGCATAGTGTTGAATTTTGTCACTTCAGCACTTTACAACTTTACGAACTTTACGTAAAGCTCTTCACGACTGCAGTACCTCCTCCAGTTCAGTAGCGGTGCTACTCTGTTGCTGCTCCAGGGCTTTGATCTTCTGTAGTAGACGTCCTCTCTCTAACCGGAGCCTTCGAATCTCTTCAAACACTTCCTCATCCTCTGCCTTACACCACACAGCAAAGAACACAACACAAATAAAAACCAGAAAAAGAACAGGCTACACAACACAGACCGAATCATCACACAAAACTAGGCAACAGATAGCTTAATCGCTACATGAAGTGAACTCACATAGCATTACAGAACAATATCGTTACAGCACGCTTGACACCATTCAGCACATGTATATCTGAGCTATGGTGCTTTTTGGACTGACCAGAAGTGACTTAATCACTAGAAATCAAACCTTGATGTGGTTAGCAGCCACTCACAAGGCTATCTGGCCAGGGCTGTTGAGTCCGGGGGGCTGGGGAGGGAGGAGCCGAGGTCTCAGACACGTGTGATTGGGCAGTGTCGGAAGGAGGCGGGCCTAGGGAAGGGGGCGTGCCCTGGAGCGTTGCAAAGCACAGCCAATTATATTCAAAGTCCAGCAGTGCTGGTTTGAATATTTTATTGATGGAATTATGAAGCTTATGCGATACCTGCCGAGGGAACTTCGGAGGAGGGGGGGCTTTCCTCTTGCGGGGTGTGGTTGCCCCCGCCTGGGGTGTGGCGGCAGGAGAAAGCTAAGGATGGGTGGAAGTGGGAGGTCCATCAAGCAAGTTTGTTTGAAGGGAAGACAGCAATGCAGGCAGAAGCCATGTTAGCTACTAAAGTTAATTAAGTCAACACCATAACATTTAGAATTATGTTCGCAAATTGCTATGTGGTATTTGGGCATGCATGCTAATGGATTTAATCAGTTTGTGGTGTTGCTGAGATGATGTGTGTTGTATTTGTGTACTGTATTTGGTGGAGTGTTTAGTGAGAGAGAGAATTACCTCCTCACATCCTCTTTCAGCCACTATGGGTGTGCAATGAAAAACAGATAGCAGTACACTGAGATTTAACTTACAGCCACACACACACACACACACACACACACACACACACACACACACACACACACACACACACACACACTTGATGCCAGGTCCTAACTTCATATATTATCTCCCAGCCATAAACACACCTCTCTAACAAAAGACAGCCTCTTGAGAAGTGTGTGCACATATCACCCTGTCATTGAGACTCCTTTGAGGGGCCCCTAACAGAGGCATCCGTGTTCAGCACGAACCCACATATGGCTCATATTAGTCCTGAGCTTTGTAACTCGAGGTAGCGAATGGCTTTTCCTCCGTGTCTCGATCTGCCCTTTTGATCCCCCGGCTCAGATTACCGGCTCGCACGGCGTCTGCTGCTGGACTTATTCATGCGGATGACGGAGCAGAGCAGCACCAGACTGCAGACGCCCCCCTTTCTCCCTCTCTCGGGGGAAATAAAGTAGACGCACATGTCTGCGCGTGTGTTACCTGCGTGACCTCCTCCGGGCTGCAACAGCTGGGTAACGCGTCGAGCGCCGGCCATGGCGCCATAGTGGGCGGAGTCATGACCAAGGGCGTCGGTCAGGCGTGGGTTGGCTCCGCCCTTCAGCAACACTTCCACGGTCTCTAGGCTATCACTCTCGCAGGCTAGCATCAGAGCTGACCTGCCGAACAGCACACAGTTACAGAACTGCCCACCGCCCCCCATGAGAAAGGATGCCAACTTCATCGCAATACCATCGTGGTAGCCGTCTTCTCACAAACAAACACTTATTAGGTGTAGGCAGTAGCTGGCAAAAGTGAAAGTGGCACTTTGGATTAGCTAGTTCATTGGATCAAAGCACCCAGAAACCCGCTCGTTTCTCACAGCGTCCCCTCATTGGGCGGAACGAAAAGTGGGTTCTACCTGCACTGGCTGTCCTGCCTGTTCGGGTCAGCGCCCCTGTCCAGCAGGAAGGCACACAGCTCCACCCGACTCATCTGGGCCGCGAGGATGAGTGGGGTCGCTCCGTCCTGAGAGAACACGTACCGAAACAACAAAAGAACGCCCACAACAGAAGAGGTCAATAGTTTTCAGTGGCTTTGCTGCATGACTTTATTATGAGCTCGTGGTCCTCTGAGGATATCAGGGAACGGTTTGGGAAATCGGCGTAATCAGCAGCAGTGTGTCGGGTAGGACGATCAGGGGGAACAGCATTGTGTCGTGTCAGTGTTACAGTCAGAGGACACACCGACGGGTTCTGCCAGGGGAAACCTTTCACAAGCAGGAACCCGAAATCAGATGTACGCTAAAGTCGACCCCTGCAGTTTCTTGCATTTAATTTTTAGCGTGAGCAGTGGTTCTCCATCCTGCTCCTGAAGCCTCACAGGCTGACGGTTATCTCTGCTTGCCCCGTGCAGTACAGCCAGAACACCTCTGCTAAACCCTGCATGCTGGAAGTCTGAAGAGCAGAGAAGATGCAGTATTGTACAGTACATACAGTTCCCCAGAGACTGCTAATGGAAAACACTGCCAGAAGATTGAAAGGGTCCTTTCCAGACAAGTGGTCATATCCTGCATGTACCCCCGCCAACTATGAGACTCCTGATCGTTTTAATCAGCGGCTGCTATTAATTGCTTTGAGTTTATTTTATTTTTTTGCCAACGTACTCCGTCTTGGACATCCAGGTTAGCTTTGAAGTCCCATAAGGTCTCGGTGCAGGACAGGCAGCCGCTCACAGCTGGACAGGACAGAGGGGAGACGAGGCTCAGAGAGGGTCTCTGTCACGCGGCCACCGTGTGGATTACTCCATCGGTACTCTACTAGCCGGCCTATGAGAGAGGCCAGTGCGTGCGCTACCAGCGTGATGTAATGGGGTCCTCCCGTAACCGTCTACCGAGTCCACTGGCATTCGCTCCTGCACCAACAAGGAGACAAAAGTGGAAACGGTTCACGTCTCACAGGAAGCTGAATAAACGTAAACATAAACGCCCAGCTAACCCCTCCCATTAACCACACTCTAAACACACCCCTGACAACCATCACTTCACAGGCTTTTCATTGGACCTCTGGAGTTGTCAAGTAGGCACCTTTGTGCCTCATTGAATTAAGCCTTCAACACCTACACAAAACTCAACAGTGAACTCTGACCCCAGATCTACACCATTCTAGGGCCACTTTGTAATAAGCTTACTGTGCTACTGATACAACAGTGGCCACTCTGGAGACTAGACAGCACCAAGCCCCAATGGCACTGTTAATGGATAAGGAACATCATAGCACTGTTGCAATTTTACAAGATGCAAGGAGATGCTGGCATGATAATGTGAAACTGTGTCCTTTCAGTAAGGGATTTCAATAATCCCCACCCACCACAGCCAACAGCCCACTGACCTGGAGAAGTCTCTTCAGACATTCTGAGTGTCCATTCTTTGCAGCTAGATGGAGAGCATTGTAACCTGTGGAGAGAGAGGGAAGCAAGCAGAAACTTACTTACCTTGACAATGGTTTCGCAAGGCTTCATTGTAACTGAAAAGCATTTTTACACAGACTGGGCTAAGAAAATCTAGGTATGAATATTTACCTGCGCCATCCGTCATATTGATGTCCACGCCGTGAGAAAGGATGACCTCCAGACAGTCCAAGCGGCCCTGCGACGCACAGAGATGGAATCTGGAAGGGAAATGGCATGATTACAACCCAACACGGTTCTTCTGGTTCCTCGCTCTTCTTTCTCCTGACGCCTTACGCCTACGATGGCAGGAATATGAGCAGCACGGTCACTCACGCAGACTTTCCCTCCGCGTCCAGCTTGGAGGGAGATAGACCTTTCTTCACCAGCAGGGCGGCGACCTTCTCGGGCTCGTCCTGCTCCACAGCTTGAAGGAGCCTGTCATCACTCTTACTCCAGTCCTGGCTCTGGAAATGCACACCATCCAACAACAACAACAACAACAATGACAACAACACACCTTACCCAAACCATTTGACAACTGTAACAAAAAATGGGGTGCTTAGCTATCTTGTGAAGTGCACATAATGACCAAACACGTCAAAAGTCTTCAATCATGTTCCATTCCTCTACCGCAGGACGTCTGAGGGCGTAAGAGCAGATGCACGTACCGCCAGTGCTCCGATACACAAGCAGAGGCGTTTCATCAGGTTCGGCACATCCTCGGGATCCATAGAGCTCCGAGCACCAGCGTCACCTCCACCAAATTCCACAACACATTACCACTAGCAACCACACCCAAACTAAACCCCAAAACCAACTGAACTAATGCCAAAGTGTGGCGCACCTATAAAAAGAAATCCCGCAGGCTACCTTCAGTCCTCTAATGAGTCAGCTGAATTGTGCCCACCCTTGAAAGCCCAGGGTAGGGCAACTGCTCGATACAGGTCACGATGAACTTACTGAAGGCGTTGTCACCTCAGAGGGTGGCTACAGTCAGGACAGTGGCTACAGTCAGGACAGTGGCTACAGTCAGGACGCGGTCCGCTTGCTGTAACACAGTTTGCTTTTGCTCCTATCCTGTCCTCTTCTGCTGTCTGCTCTGCACACTGCAGTGACTGGCTCGCTCACACACACACACGCTCATACACACACACACACACACACACACACACACACACACACACACACACACACACCTCCCTCTCTATGTCCTTCTTTCCCACAGCTCAACCCGATTCTGTCGTCTCCTCGCTCCTCCTCCGCGGCCGCTCCGTTTGTTTCCCTCGCTCTCGTGCCTCCCCCGTCCAGCCGGAGCTCCGTGGTCTCCAGCTGCTGCATTAGCATCAGGAGATCAGGGCTCAGCAAAAACCTGCCTGGCAAATGCAGCCATGATACTGCCCAGGCACACACTGTCCACTAATAAAGCTAAGTGCACTACCCACTCTCACATGCTCAGGGTTACAACACCAGAATACCATTTAAAGGTGTCAAATAAACATAAGGCTAGCCCACCGTTTCCATAATAATGAAACAGCATGACTGAACAGCTTGCTTCTGCTTACACACTGCAGCTCAGGTACTGCAGCTGTGATAGCTGATGCCCCTGACTGTTGACTCATAGCTTCTTCCAGATCCTTCTTTGCAACAAAGGAAACCGGCATGCTTGTACAAAGAGAATTAACAAAAGACATTAAGTGGCCATGGTTCTTAAGTGGCATGTAATAGTGATTACCCACAAATATAAATGCATGGATCATAAGCTTGGGCATCTTTAAAAACCCTCTCAAAAACATAATAGCCATTGATCCATAAAGTTATAGTGTTTAACTCGAGCAGCATGCATGGTGTTTACTGCATGAATTGTGACACGTTTCCGGAGACCTACTATTGTGCCATAGGTCACATCTCCTACAATATTACTTGCCCACTGAAAAGAAACCTTAACATTGTAGATGTTATCTGACCCTGTGGCCTTTCTGAATAAACAGATAAAAAGAGAGAGCAGAGACAGGTGTCTCATATTCTCCCCCCCGTAGTGGGTCAGCTTCCCAACTGTCACCCTGACCTCATCTCAAGTCCAGCAAACTCTGAAAAGTGGGTGCGAAAATAAACAGAATTCACGAATTAACAAATTAACAAATGAACTGAATTCGCAGAAGTGATTTAACCACACTGATATGATATTAACCATATGAAGTGATTTCATATTTTTTTCCATCCATAGTATAATCTACTCACCGCTGTTAGTGTGACTGTGCATGCCCATGGGTGCCTGTCCATGTATTTGAATTATTGAACACTGGTTGAGATCTCAAGTTACATTTGAGGCCATCTGTAGGCTGGCCAAGTCCCGTATTGGCAAATGACACTATCAGTCATAGCTATAAACCATAAAGCCCATGCAGGTGATCACACTTACACACTCACTGTCTGTGCCGGGTTAAACCTTGTGCCAATACAATAGATCACTTTACAGCTATAAGATTCAGCTGGACACGTATAGGTCCAATTGAGTTCCAAGAAACACCTTGAACTTAGTTCTACAGAATGATATTAACTGTGTAGTTACACCATTATGCAGTGAGAAAAACACATTACATATGATATTACCTCAGTCTTCTTGAACTTTGCTTTTAAAGTCTTCATTGTCTGCAAGAGTGTTTATAAGCTAAAACAAACATCACCAAAAACGTAAGTCACAATGATGAATATACAGCTCAGTGATTTAAACCTACATTAGTATATTTGCACTCTATGTTCAACAAAGAATATTTATACAAATATCCTAATGATTTCTGTTCTTTGTCTGAGAATATAACAAATTTAACCATCAATTTTCTTTAATGCTTCTAAGAAAACTATAAATTCATAGCATAATAAAATGATGCAGCATGGTTTAGGTAAAGAAAATCACTGACCAAACTTTCATACATGCAAGAGAGGCACGCAGCAGGCAAAACCACTCACGTTATGTACAACAAGAGGAGATTCTGTAGCTTCCGGACCGACGAGACGGGGATGCCCTGTCCAAATGACGTTAGTTGCAGAACACACGTGCCTGTTGGACTTGATTGCCTTTGCTTGAAATTCGACCAATCAGTTGTGAGAAAATGGTCGTAGGCATGCCTGATTGGCACTCAAAAGTATCGAATATTATCCCTAAATTGGTTTTATCGTATATATTTATTCCGTCCGGAGACTTCTCTTCGAGTGGTAGAGATATCTACGATTATCTATTATTATGTTCATATGTAATGGAACATTTAGGGACAATCAAGTCATTTTAGTTTTGCTGCAGTATTTAATACCAACCTCAGAACCTAATACCCATAGCCAATCAGCAAAAAGCTAAAAAACTGCGACCAATAGAGTCTCGTACAGGGCGGGATAAAAAGTAAAGGTAGAGTTCTAGCGGAAATGACTTATCGTCCGGTGAACAGGAGACAAAGGCAATCGGTTTTACCTTTTTTCTTCTTTTACATTATTTTCTGATATTATTACCGTCAAAGCACTGCGAAGGTGAACGTGCTTAGGCAGTATGTGTGTAAACACCATTTTGTTTAAGAAAACGAGTGTGACTATTGATAACTTTAGGGGAAATGTTGTATCTGTGTAATGGTAATTCACAAAAGTCGCCACAAGGGGGAGTACGTGTAACACGTAGAGTAGCCCCAGTGTAGGCTACATCAAAGAGCTCCATTTGTGTGTGTGCTGCTTGAAATAACCACAGATTGACTGAGTCCTTATGTACCAGACCCTCCAGAGTAAGTGCTGGCTTGCTTTTCCCTTTAAGTCCTGATTACTAGTCGGATGGGGAGGCGTCTCTAAGCTTACCCTGCATAACATTTTCTTCTTGATAATTAGCTTTAATAAATATGAGTCCTAAACTCAATCTAACACTGCCATGTATTGTTTTTTATATTTTTTATTAGTTTATTTAGCTGATATGTGTTTTGTTATCATTTCTTACCTGAGGGCAATAGTTTATGCAACACAGTTGTTTAAGTCTGTAAGACGTTAAAATGTAGAGAAAGGAACTATGTCTTAGTGTAGATTGGATTTTAGTGCGTTTAAAAACACAACCAGACAACCTCTCGTGAACAATGCGCGTGCAGATTACTTTCTTTTTTCTCCTCTGGAAAAAATGGGCAATTTCCCTCTTCATTCTTGCCTCTCGTGCTGTCTCTTGTCCCCCGAGGCTCCTTCTTTCTCACGCACAACATCTCTGTATGTGAGGGGCGACGTACTGAAGTGAGGGCATGGGGTGGTGTGGCAGTGTGGGGTGGTGGTGTGAGGGTGGTGTGGGAGTGTGGTGTGGGGTGGTGGTGGTGGGGTTCATCCATGACCTCATCCACCTCCTTCCATCTCCCTGCAGAGAAGAGTGAGATCATTCGTGCCTCTCGTCAAATCGCCGAGTCTTTTTTACGGTCTCTGCTCGTTTCATCTGGCGCTTCAGAGAACCGAATTGACTTTGAAGCAGCCTAACAGGAAATCAGTGAAGGAGAATCCTCTTCATCAAGATCCGTGTTGCATTTTGACAATCTAGTCCAGATGTTCATCAGTCAGTGTATACCCTGGTGTAATGGTCCATTTTAAATGCGTAACCCCTTAGAAACATCATCCTACGCGGTTTTCCCTAAGCACACGAGTTCACATACCACCATCATATTCCAAGACCTGTTAGATCCTATAATGACTGTTGAACAGTTCACCTTTACCTTCATGTAAACGTCTCTTCCAGCTGTTTTCCAGCGATCTACCCAACCACGCACTTTATCTCAGGTGTCCGAGTCAAAGGGCTAAATAAGTCCCAGTATCTTGGTGAATGAAGTGCAGTATGGCAGCGAAGACACGAATCACATCTGATCTGCAACGCGTTTGGGAGTTTTATTTAAAATGCTTTAATGAACTGTGGCTTCAACGATTAACGGCGCTAATTGAAGGAAACAGTAGAAATGTGTCTTAAACGTAATATATAATCAAGTTATATTTGTTAATGGAAGTAACAAAACAAGGATCATAACAAACTTGCATATTTTCCTCCGTATACATGTATATACTCCGTATAACAAATTCAGTTTTGAAACATCCTCTGTTGACTCGCCCCGTTTTTCTTACCGTCTTACCAAGATAACCATCTTGTGGAAACATTCTAATGCAGAGTAAAATATTGCAGAATTTCTTCTAAATGTTTCTTTTTCGGTCAAATAAATACCGGCTGAACAAAAATAGCCCACCTCTGTATACGAGGAATGGACCTCCCCTTTAAAAGCTTCGGCTCTCTTCACTTTCCAGTTTCTCATTCATCACTCCGAACGACTCGTGTCTCCACACACTCGCGTCTCCACACACTCTTCTCTACTGTGCGAAGCGCAGGCAGATTTTTCGTTGTCTGTCAGAAGGCGGTTTTCGTGTCTGTGTTGAAAAATGTACTTGGTGCCGATGATGAATAACGGCAGGACTCCGTGGATATAGACCAAACCGAGGATATAGACCGAACCGAGCTTCTTTGGAAACAGTGAGTGAGAATTTGCTGCTGTCTTGGTGGTTGATCTCTATCAGCTCAGTATAATGATGCGTGTGAACCACACTGCTTGATATGACCGAGCGATGGATTTTACAATGAAGTGTCCCCGTGATCTCCACACATCTTAAGAGTCTTAACTGTGTCTTTTTGCACGTTAGCGTATTTTAATGAGTAGCGCAACTTTGGTGCAAAGTTTTGGTTTTTACTGTATTGCTTTTACACTTGGGTAGCATGGGAGCAATTATCTGACACTTTGACTTGCACTATTTTGACATTTTTAGTACTGGAGTAACTAGTTATTTTTGCAAAGTTAATGTGGGATAAGCGCGTGAGATGAGACGTTTGGAGATGAGATTTGATTATTCAGTATACTTTTATGAGATGCGTCTAACACAATTATAAATTGATAGGCGATTGATAATTGTTGCAATTTGCATTTATTCTTTCACGTTGCTGGCTGTTACAGGAAGCGACAAATGGATGCAGCGAGAGAAATGGGAGAAAAAGACTCCCACATGTCCCGATGGTTTTAAATCATTCTGAAGTCTGACTGCAGAACTTACAGGATAAACAACTGCATTTATTCTTTGTTTGGAATTGGTACTGCAAATAGGCCACCATGGCCAAGTGGCTGAAGGACTATTTGAGTTTTGGAAGTAAGCGAGTGCCCCCTCAGCCACCCAAACCCGACTATACAGAGAGTGAAATACTCAAAGCTTATCGCGTGCAGAAGAGCCTGGATTTTGAGGACCCGTACGAGGACCACGAAAACAGATCCAGGAACGACGGCGGATCCACAGAAGTCCAGAATGCAGGACTCGGCTCTCCGCTGAAGTCCTCCGGTCTGGATATAAAAGTAGTATCGCCCAAACATCGTCTCATCAAGGTGGACTCGCAAGACCTTGGTCGGACCAAAGTTCTTCTGAGCTCTGCGTCCGTGGAGGAGCCCGCAGACCCGGTAAGATGCGCGTGCGTTCGGGAGGAGTAGGATATGAATTAGTGGCACTCGCATAGTGAACAGTGAACTTCTTTCAAACGTGAAGAACGAAATGGTTGAAATGATCCATTTACAATGCTCCGAGACGCTTCACGTTAATCCCATTGTAAACCTCGCATTGATTTTTGACCCTTTTGAACTCCATAGGTGTCAAAGCATCGAGATGTACGCTGGGCTGGTTTACATGAATAATAGATTAAGTCTGCTTAAGCTCGCACGCGGGTCCCTTTGTGACTACTCACCAGAGCCTAAAAGGTCTATTGTTTTCCTGTGATCAGACGCATTGCACGGGCACAATAGACACTCACAACGACTGCATGCGCACACGTTAGTGCATCTGTGCAGTAAGAGGTAGTTTAACTGCTGGAGCTTTGAATAGGCGCGTTGATTCCCTGTGTAGGTTAATCACTGCCCATAATGAGTGCACTGATTATCTTGGCCTGGGGGAAAGTGTGATCAGGTTTCCTTGCCAGATGTGATGTCATCTATTTGATTGATGCTCTCAACTCTTCCAGTGCATAAATGTAGTGATGTAGTGTGTTCGCAACACTTTCTCTAATAAACATCAGCTAATTGCTTAATAGCCCTAACCTACTCACAGAGACACAGCTTAATCCAAATGATGAGTTTCAACAGAATAATCAGATTTACCATTTGTGCCCATGTATGATAATCTGGAGATTGTTGCATGTGGCGTCGGTGTTGCATGTGGCATTCAGTATGCTGGCTTCCCTGAACCTGTGGCGTGGGGCTGTTGTTCGGGGACCATATGGCTGCCTTTGTGATTTGTCAGCATGCCAGCCACCAGCGGACACCCTCCCAGCGCCTGTGCTGAGAGACAAATGCTCCTCCGGTGCGCTCATCAACACTCTCCCCCTGAGCTCCTTCGCCTGCCCGAGAGTGGGAGTGATCTTGGCTCGGCCGCTTTCGAAGCAGCAGCTCATTGCCATAGTGGTATGAAAATATGGATTGCAGGTTGGGGTCGTCCATAAAAGAGTCACACTAAATACTGTGATGCGTATTGGCACAGAGCGGTCACGTATGCCACAGATGGTCCGCGGCGTAAGCAGCGTCACAGTGACCCGTGGGTCTGCATGATTTCCACGACATTCTTGCACAAGCTGGGGTTTCTTCTGCGATTTCGAGCCCTTGCGCCTCTTTTGCTTGGCCGTGAGATCTCACCACTGTCTCGTCAATCTCAGGTGGTGCCCTCTGCCCCAGCGGTGGGAGATATGGACTATTCCGACCCCTTTGATGCGCGTCAGGACTCGCAGCCCGAGGGCCACCCGGCCACGGCCAGGCCGGAGAGCAACGGCTACATGGAGCCCTACGAGGCACAGCGGGTGCTCGCCGGTTAGTCCCGCCTTCAGCAGACAAATCAGCACTTTGTTGACCCCTGACCTCTTTCTGTTTCAGTCTGCCACAAAGCTGTATTGTGGGCAGGCCAAAAACCTTCTCACCGCCGATACAAATAATCTGTGAAAACAAAAACACACACATCGAATAATAAATTAGAGATTGGCTTTGATTGTGTTTTCAAACTTGTGAAATATTTTATGGTATTCCAGTCCATCAGTAATATAATCAAAGTGGGGTGTTTTGGGTATTTAATGGGTGTTTCGCTCAATCTATTAAAGTCAGTTTGTTGTTTCTTTCATAGTTTTTCTGTTTACGTGACTGCCATACAGACTACATAGCCTGTGTCTTAACATCAACTGTTTGACAAATCATGTAGTGGACTTGGTGTTAAAAGCCTTTAAGACGGCAGCTTATGAGTCTATGACACAGTCTCTAAGGATACAGTCACTAAGGATACAGTCACTAAGGACACAGTCTCTAAGGATACAGTCACTAAGGACCTAATGCAGTATGAGTGTTGACTAGCTGCAACTGTCCCACTGAGTGCAAGTTCTTTCACTTTTTCTGAGGAAAATGGCTCCATCTCATCTTTCGTTCTTTGTGTTATTTCCATGTTCTATGGCTTGGCATAGATCTCTTCATTTGGCCCACTCTTTCACACTCATTTAGTCTTCTGCTCATTCACTGTAGGGTGTTTGGCCATGCCTGTAGGGAGTCTGTCTCTCTCTATGTGTGTGTGTGTGTGTGTGTGTGTGTGTGTGTGTGTGTGTGTGTGTGTGTGTGTGTGTGTGTGTGTGTGTGTCCCTACTCAAGTTTTCTTCAGAGACAAGAATTTCTCCACTGCAATTTTCACAGAGTGCCACACAGTTGTATCAGATGTGTCTGTGAGTGCAGTCCATTTTGGGTTCATTTAAATGCCTTAAGGAGCCACGTTTAAACAAAAAGTCCAACACTGAAATGCTGGGGCCTCTGCCAAAATACTGGGCCGACACTACTGACTCATGACTGATCTGACTGACCTGCTTGATTGATTGCTACCAGTGCTGTGTGGTACTGGCTTCACGATTGCAAAGCAGGGTAACTTATATCAAAAGGGAGGTTTACAAAACAGGCTTAACAATATTGTGTTAAGAATTAACCCATAAGAAGCGCTTTCTGCGAATAATGTTTAGTAAGTGAAAATGTAGCAGACTTTCAGTTAGCTCGTGGCTTATCCTAGTTCAGCTGGGCTCCAAACAAGCTTAAGAGGATCAAAACAACTCGGCAAATATTCTGTAATTTTAACTGTTCTAAACGGTACATTATCTTCGCATACAGTGGTTTGAAAGCTGTTGTGCTGTGGTGTTTCTCCCCAGAGGTTTGGTATGATAGAACATTCTGCAGTTGAAGGTAAAGCTGCAGCGTTTCAAGCAGCCCTGCGTAGCTCTACTTTGGATTTGGTTTGTGGATGTTTTGAGCACATTCCTCACCGTTGATCAGACACCACCACCACCGCCACGAGCCCCTCCTGAGTAGTTAACATCTGCGCCGAGGTGTCACCTCCGTGCGTTCTCCTGATCCATCAGTAAGTGTCGGAGCTGAGGTGGGGTGGAATTTCTTGTGTCTGAAGCACTTAACGTCAACGTGCCGCCAGCCCCTCCCCCCCTCACCCCCGGGCCTATCCCCCCGAGGCCTACCCTGTCGCTATGGAGACCACTGGGGCGCCCAGCAGAAGCCGTTTGAAGGTTAAAGTTTGCCTCGCCCCACACCCCCCCCTCCACAAACCCCCTGCCAGTTTCCTTCATCTGCTGTTACCACACTCCCCGCACGATCGTGCCTCAGTGGCAGTTTTCTTTTCTCCCACCACTGTCAAACATTTCCTATATTGTGGTTTTTGCCTGTGTGCTTGTAACCACGAATACCAGAGAGTATCTTGCTGGCGTATTATGACTTGCTTTCTCCATGCTAAGTGTGTTATTATTTCAAATGGCATTGAAAGCAAGATAAGTGCAGGTTGGAACATAAAGTTCTCATTTATCTCTCGGCGCGATTTTCTTCATGAGTTAATGTCAGTGAGTTTGTGTATTGGCGTAATGCATCTGTATCAGTCTGATCTGTGCTGAAAGGCACTTGGGGCTTATTCCATGGCTGCCTTCCAGCTTTTGAGTGGAACGGGAATAGAACCGCGAAACGAAAATGGCCGTAACGAGGGCGAGATGGTTCGGGGGCGTTCAGAGTGCGGCGAGATGGGGTGACGTGTTAAATCCATCTCTTACGATCGCCACGCCACTACTTCTCTCCTACGCCATCACGAGCGTTTTGTTCAGCCCCTCCATCTTAAACCTTGAGCCTGTGCCAAGCTGTGCAAACACAATTTAACCCCCCCCCCCCCCCCCCCCCCCCCCCCCAGATTCATTCCCCTCCACTCCACACCACACATTTTCATAATTAATGGCGCACGCTGTGGGAGCCCAGCTGGGCGAGGCAGGGGCAGCATCGATTTTGCGTTCGTCCCTGCTTTGCTCCTGTCTTCATTCGTTTGGACGACGAAACGTGGCCGCCCTGTCCCCGGTTCTGTCCCCGTGCTGCTTGAATTCCAGCCTTTCCGCCTTTCTGCCCCTTCAGACCTTGGCAGCTGTCACCTTGGCCAAAGCCCAGCTAAATCACCTATGCCACTGTCCCTGTGGGCTCAGATCATGACATGATAACACTATGTACTGTATTATTCTCTAGCGATGTTGTAAATGCTAACCGTGTGCTCTCAGCACTCCAGAGGAGGGCCGGCAGCCGGGTCCGAGGAGAGGTGCAGCTGTACGACACCCCGTACGAGGAGCACGGCCCAGGGTCGGCGCCGGCGCCCGAGGAGGTCCGGGAGAGCAGACTCCCCCAGGACGACGACCGGCCGGCAGACGAGTACGACCAGCCCTGGGAATGGAAGAAGGAGAATATCTCGAAGGCCTTCGCAGGTGAGCAGAGGGTTCCCCTCCCGGAGACGGAGGTGCTGATGGGGAAAGGGGGGGGTGCGGGAACTTTCCGCCTGGATGAATCGAGATGCCAGCTCACGCGTTGCGCCGTGGGGACCATGCGGCTGGCGTGGCCTTTCGAGGAGATGCTGCAGCTTTGCGTAGTATTTTCCTCACTGCAGATATGACGGGAGCGGGGGAGGGAGGCGGTTTGTATATCCATACTCGATGAGTGGATAGATGCGGTGCTGTGGGGTCATCACTGTTTCACTGAGCTGTATAACCCACTTCTGAGCATCTCTGCAACCATAAATCTGAGCATCTCTCCACCTGTGTGCTCCACCTGTGTGCTCCACCTGTGTGCTCCACCTGCCTTCTCCACCCACGAGCCTTCCTTCTTCATCAGGCCTCCGCAGCGTCGTTCCACACGTTCACCTGTGCTGATTACAGGGAGGGGCGGAGAGGAGGCGTGGCCTCTCCATATGAATAATGGGCGTGGACGTGTGAATGGAGATGGAGATCTAGATGTAGTCGGCGCTCTCCCGTCGCTCCTGTATGTTGTCAGGCTGGGCCGGTTAGAGGAGAGTCAGCGTTTGTGGCCCGTGAATGCTGAATGTGTGTCCAGGGAAATATTTCAGCGGGCTTGCTTGAATGAAAGCAGACGTAATCTCGCTCAACTCAAGCATGTGATGGCTCTCTGCTCTCTCCCATGACTTCTGATCAGATGTTGGCTCAGTGTCAGCCATCGTTAAAGTCTCACGGCCAGTCAAGGCTTTTATTGCCAATTATTGAATTAATGATGAAGAGTATAGACAGGTGTGTGTGTGTGTGTGTGTGTGTGTGTGTGTGTGTGTGTGTGTGTATGCATATGTGTAACCACCTGGCACTGCATTTTTATTACGTTGAGATGACCAATTTATAGTTTTAATGTGATAGTCTTACATATGTCTTAGGAAGCTCTCATCTAGGAAGCTGGATTCTGGGTGGAGATTTCAGGGGTGGAGGTGATGCTCTCATCTCTGGACACTGGGTGGAGATTTCAGGGGTGGAGGTGATGTTGATGAGCAGGGTGGAATGTGAGAGCTTGGCCATATGGTGAAGATGGTGGGAATGCTGAGAGAGGCACAAGTTCAGATGTCATAGGATGTGTTAGGGTCTGAGGAGGTGTGTGAGTGTGGGTGTGTGACGCTGTGTGACTGTGTGTAAGTGTGGGTGTGTGACGGTGTGTGACGGTGTGTGAGTGTGGGTGTGTGACGGTGTGTGAGTGCGGGTGTGTGACGGTGTGTGAGTGCGGGTGTGTGACGGTGTGTGACGGTGTGTGAGTGCGGGTGTGTGACGGTGTGTGAGTACGGGTGTGTGACGGTGTGTGAGTACGGGTGTGTGACGGTGTGTAAGTGCAGGTGTGTGACGGTGTGTGAGTGCAGGTGTGTGACGGTGTGTGGGTGTGTGACGGTGTGTAAGTGTGTGTAAGTGTGGGTGTGTGAGTGTGGGTGTGTGACGGTGTGTGTGTGGGTGTGTGACAGTGTGTGAGTGTGGGTGTGTGACGGTGTGTGAGTGTGGGTGTGTGACGGTGTGTGGGTGTGTAAGTATGGGTGTGTGACGGTGTGTAAGTGTGGGTGTGTGACGGTGTGTGAGTGTGAGTGTGTGACGGTGTGTAAGTGTGGGTGTGTGACGGTGTGTGAGTGTGGGTGTGTGACGGTGTGTGAGTGCAGGTGTGTGACGGTGTGTGAGTGCGGGTGTGTGACGGTGTGTGAGTACGGGTGTGTGACGGTGTGTGAGTACGAGTGTGTGACGTGTGTGAGTACGGGTGTGTGACGGTGTGTGAGTGCAGGTGTGTGACGGTGTGTGGGTGGGTGTGTGACGGTGTGTGAGTGTGGGTGTGTGACGGTGTGTGAGTGTGGGTGTGTGACGGTGTGTGGGTGTGTAAGTATGGGTGTGTGACGGTGTGTGAGTGTGGGTGTGTGACGGTGTGTGAGTGTGGGTGTGTGACGATGTGTAAGTGTGGGTGTGTGATGGTGTGTGACGGTGTGTGAGTGTGGGTGTGTGACGGTGTGTGAGTGTGGGTGTGTGACGGTGTGTGAGTGTGGGTGTGTGACGGTGTGTGAGTGTGGTGTGTGACGGTGTGTAAGTGTGGGTGTGTGACGGTGTGTGACGGTGTGTAAGGGTGGGTGTGTGACAGTGTGTAAGTGTGGGTGTGTGACGGTGTGTAAGGGTGGGTGTGTAAGTGTGGGTGTGTGACGGTGTGTAAGTGTGGGTGTGTGACGGTGTGTGAGTGTGGGTGTGTGACGGTGTGTGAGTGTGGGTGTGTGACGGTGTGTAAGTGTGTGACGGTGTGTAAGTGTGTGACGGTGTGTAAGTGCGGGTGTGTGACGGTGTGTAAGTGCGGGTGTGCGACAGTGTGTGAGCGTGGGTGTGAGACGGTGTGTAAGGGTGGGTGTGTGACAGTGTGTAAGTGTGGGTGTGTGACGGTGTGTGATGGTGTGTAAGGGTGGGTGTGTGACGGTGTGTAAGTGTGGGTGTGTGACGGTGTGTGAGTGTGGGTGTGTGACGGTGTGTGAGTGTGGGTGTGTGACGGTGTGTAAGTGTGTGACGGTGTGTAAGTGCGGGTGTGTGACGGTGTGTAAGTGCGGGTGTGCGACGGTGTGTGAGCGTGGGTGTGCGACGGTGTGTGAGCGCGGGTGTGCGACGACGGTGTGTGAGCGCGGGTGTGCGACGACGATGTGTGAGCGCGGGTGTGCGACGATGGTGTGTGAGCGCGGGTGTGTGACGGTGTGTGAGCGCGGGTGTGCGACGGTGTGTGAGCGCGGGTGTGCGACAGTGTGTGGGTGTGTGTAAGCGCGGGTGTGCGATGGTGTGTAAGCAGGGGTGTGTGACGGTGTGTAAGTAGGGGTGTGTGACGGTGTGTAAGTGCAGGTGTGTGACGGCGTGGGTATGTGGGTTTGTGACGGCGTGTAAGTGTGGGTGTGTGTAAGTGTGGGTGTGTGTAAGCGCAGGTGTATGACAGTGTGTGGCTGTGTGTAAGTGTAGGTGTGTGTAAGCGCGGGTGTGTGACGGTGTGTGTAAGCGCGGGTGTGTGACGGTGTGTAAGCGCGGGTGTGTGACGGTGTGTGGGTGTGTGTAAGTGTGGGTGTGTGTAAGCGCGGGTGTGTGGCGGTATGTGAGTGTGTGTAAGCGCGGGTGTGTAAGCGCGGGTGTGTGACGGTGTGTCAGTGCGGGTGTGTGACGGTGTGTCAGTGCGGGTGTGTGACGGTGTGTCAGTGCGGGTGTGTGACAGTGTGTCAGTGCGGGTGTGCGACGGTGTGTAAGCGTGGGTGTGCGACGGTGTGTAAGCGTGGGTGTGCGACGGTGTGTCAGTGCGGGTGTACGACAGTGTGTAAGTGCGGGTGTGCGACGGTGTGTAAGCGCGGGTGTGCGACGGTGTGTAAGCGCGGGTGTGCGACGGTGTGTGGGT
Source organism: Brachyhypopomus gauderio (assembly GCF_052324685.1). NCBI lineage: Eukaryota > Metazoa > Chordata > Actinopteri > Gymnotiformes > Hypopomidae > Brachyhypopomus > Brachyhypopomus gauderio. The sequence goes on along the minus strand of NC_135222.1, from coordinate 4,452,024 downwards.
GTGTGTAAGCGCGGGTGTGTGACGGTGTGGGTATGTGGGTTTGTGACGGCGTGTAAGTGTGGGTGTGTGTAAGTATGGGTGTGTGTAAGCGCGGGTGTATGACAGTGTGTGGCTGTGTGTAAGTGTGGGTGTGTGTAAGCGCGGGTGTGTGACGGTGTGTGGGTGTGTATAAGCGCGGGTGTGTGTAAGCGCGGGTGTGTGACGGTGTGTGGGTGTGTGTAAGTGTGGGTGTGTGTAAGCGCGGGTGAGTGACGGTATGTGGGTGTGTGTAAGCGCGGGTGTGTGACGGTGTGAGAGAAATAGAGGGGTGTGTGACGGTGTGAGAGAAATAGAGGGGTGTGCATCCTTACATGTCAGGCTGCTGGAAGCAAAGCCTCTGGGAAGCAATACCAGCTCATCTATCAGTTTATTTCACTCTCTCTCTCTCTTTCTTTCTCTCTCACTTCCTCTCTCTCTGACGGTAATGAAAAGACATGTCTTATGAGATTCTGTCTTTCGTAAGCACATTGGTGAAGACAGAGGAGCAAGACAGAAGGGGAAGAAGAATAATGTCTTGCACTGAAGGGACAGATAGATAGAGAGAGAGAGAGAGAGAGAGAGAGAGAGAAGAGGAATAAGTGGAGTAAAGAGATTACAGCTCGAGATGAAACACTGATTAGAAAAGATGACCTCTAATGACATAAGAGCCTGAGACGCCTGCCTGCATGTCATAGTAGTTTTCTATTAGAAGTGGAAGGCTACATTTATATTTTCCATTTAGATGTTTTCACTGTGTGCTGTTTTGGACTACATCCTAATCATCTAAGCTAAGCTTTCCCCCAGAATACCACTCAAGCCATTTTATACCCATGCAAGGAGGCATTTCTCCATTTGTTCTGTAATGTATAGTGACGGTCTGTATTCCACTATAGATCAGACGCGGCCTCTATAGTTGAAGCTAGCTCTTTGTGTGTCAGTATGGAGCTGTGCGCAAGGATGCATGCTAGGGCGTGTGTGTGTGTGTGTGTGTGTGTGTGTGTGTGTGTGTATGTGTGAGAGAGAGAGAGAGAGAGAGAGAGAGAGGAAGAAAGAGGAAGAAAAGGCACCAGTCTGACCATGTTTTATATTTGTGTTTAGACACAGCAAGTATAGCAAGTTTGCTTGAGCTGGTGTGTAGTCTTGCGTGCAAGTTCACGTGTGTGTGTGTGTGTGTGTGTGTGTGTGTGTGTGTGTCACCGGCTGACCATGTGCCCTTTGTCAACTTTTTGTGGGACAGAGCCCATGCAAGCACGGGGACATGCCCAGCAGGGCGTGTTCAGAGGGGCGTGTCCAAGGGGCGTGTCCAAGGGGCGTGTCCAGGGACCTCTCCGTGCAACACCCTGCAGCACCAGGGTTGCTCCAGAGCCAAAATGGCGGATCCAGGATCCAATGCTGTCACTAGTCACCATGTGCCGTTTCCAGAGTGGGTCTATACAAGCATGTGTTCTAGAACGCCTCCCATTAAAACACACACACACACACACACACACACACACACACACACACACACACACACACACACACACACACCATCGTTTATGGGCTCTCGGTCTGCCGGCTCTGTTTATCTGCTGGCTCTGCTATTTTTTTTACACCTGTCTCTAAAACTAGATCATAAAAATAGATAATTACAGATCGAATGAAAGAGATTTGCAGATGAAAATAGAATGCTGATTTCTAGAGAAAATAAATGCAAATGACTTTAAGCTGTACTGCCGGTTCAAAGCAGCCTTCTGTGCACAGCCAGAGTGTTGTCTGCATGCTCCCTCTCCCCCAGTGTGAAGCTGCAGGTGGAGTGTGTGTGTGTGTGTGTGTGTGTGTGTGTGTGTGTGTGTGTGTGTGTGTGGGGGTGTGTGTGTAGGTCAGGTAGGGGGAGGTCATCCTGTGATCCAGTCTGCTCGCCTACTCCACACAGGGGGCATTGTGTGACACTAGACATCAATAATGCACACAGAGTGAGCAGAGTGAAAGTGCTGTGTGTGTGTGTGTGTGTTCACTCAATAATTAAGCAGACAAGTGGGAGATATATGGGGCTGTCTGTTTCTTTCTTCTATTCAAGCGGTGGTTTAGAAAGAGGGGATGGGGTCGTCTTGGCTGGTGGTCTGTTATAAAGCTGTCACACACACACACACACACACACACACACACACACACACACACACACACACACACACACACACACACACACACACCCCTCCCCCTTGTCCTTCTCTTCATGTAATCGTGTTGGAGGGTGTGATGTGACTGCACATTACAAAAGCTCTGTGGCTGTGTGTGTATGAAAGAGAGGGAGTGTGTGTGTGTGTGTGTGTGTGTGTGTGTGTGTGTGTGTGTGTGTGTGTGTGTGTTGCAGGATAGAGATGGTCATAAATTGTTATTGCTCATCTCCTCACTTGGTCCTGTGTGCCTGCTGACGCCTGTAATTCATGGCCAAGAACCACTGGCTTTCTGTGTTTCTGTGTTTCTTGTGTTTGTATTCTTTGATTTTCATCTTTCTTTCTCTTATTCTCTTATCATGTATGTCTCCTGAAATGTAATAATTCTCCCTCTCTGTCTCTCTCTGCCATTCTGCTGTCTGTACTGTCTCTGGGTCGTGACCCCATCCAGGGTCAGATATGAACGGGCTGCCTGAGTTGCCATGGCCTCCTCCGGTGGGCCAACTGGAGGAGGAGCCTGCCCTGGGCCAGCCAGGTGACCTCTGCTGACTCCGCCCCCTGACCCCTGCCCCCTGCTGCTCCCCTCCCACTGTCATGCATATATTCCTGCTCCCTGACACAGCCTCCCAGCATGGCTACAGTAAAACAGAACTCTATTTCCCAGAATGCTCCTCTGCCCATACACCCTCCCACTAGGAACCTGGCCCCGTCGTGCTCCCCTGCAGTGAGGTGTAATGTGAATGTATCCCGTGATCTTGCTCGGCCCGTCGAAAGACTTCCTGTGCTGTTAAAGCTGCTTCCTTAAACCCAGACAAGCTCTAATTCAGAGCAACACAATTAACCAAAGCATCATACCATCCAGTCACGGTGCTTTTTAACATGTACGCTTTTTTCTCATTCACCCGTTTTCTCTTTGTTCTCTCCCGATCTCTCTCTCTCTCCCCATTTCTCTCACCCCATCTTCTTCTCTTTTACTATCTCTGTCTCTCTCTAGTGCAGTTTGAGGGGGCCGAGTGGGACCGCTCCTCCCCTCCGGACCGCACGCGCTCCTCCAGACCTCCTCTCATCCTCGGCAGCGGTAAGCTCCGGAGGCCCAGCGAGCCTGCAGCCGTGCTGGGGGAGCGTGTGGACCCCACCCTGCCCCTGGAGAAGCAAGTGTGAGTACACGCAACAGCCAGCTTAGTTCCACCTGCACAGTTATCCATGCATGTAGATTCATTGTGGAATACTAGGAGGTCTGCAGTGATCAAATGGCAGGTGGGGGTGCTGAGAAACACCCCAGTGATTACACTCTCCTGTGATTACACTCTCCAGTGATTACACTCTCCAGTGGTCTTGGGGAAGCGAATCCCTGCATGATGTATTTTAGGAGTTGTGTAAATGATTTATGTGGGCGGGGTGTGTACGGTTATGCCATTAGACAGGCCAGTGGAGTGTGTCTGATCTGGAGTCAGCTGTATGTTGGTTGGTCCCGTTATTGTCCTTCTCCATCAGAGTCACACACAGCTGCAGGACTGTGCCTCCGTATGGGGCGGGGCTTATGAAGCCCCACCCACACCGGCACACTAGTCATTCAGAGCTCATAACCTTTGTGCATGTGACCGTTTGTTTGTTTGTGTGTGTGTGTGTGTGTGTGTGTGTGTGTGTGTGTGTGTGTGTGTGTGTGTGTTTCAGGTGGTACCATGGCGCGCTCTCCCGCTCAGATGCCGAGTCTCTGCTGACACTTTGCAAAGAGTGCAGTTATCTCGTGAGGAGCAGCGAGAGCAGTTACTCTGAATACTCGCTCTCTCTAAGGTGCAGTTGTACTACACACACACACACACATATGCGCGCGCGAGCCTACACTCCCGCATGCATGCACACACACTTTTTTTTTCCCACCACCACCCACCTGTCTCTCCATTGCGCTCCATCATCCCACACCAGGTTCCTCACGTTCTCCATCACAACTGCTGTTTGAGCTTCTGTGACTCCAGTTGTCTTCCTTCTGTCTGCTTCTTGTTTCTTCTTCATCACCGTTCATTTCCACGCCGTTGTTTGCTTCATTTTCTGGCTTAATCCATCCATCTCCTCATCAGCCCCTCCTCTTTCACTCCCTCCTCTTTCACTCCCTCCTCTTTCACTCCTCACAATTTATCTGCCTGAGCTGTAATCAGACAGGTGAAGCATTCTCCGGTGCACACAATCCTTCTTGCCCTTGTACTAATGAATATGAATGGCCTATTGCAGGCTACACACACACACACACACACACACACACACACACACACACACACACACACACACACACACATACAACCATGCACTGAGAAATGAGAATACGCCTGTGCACGCTGTGAGCAGGGTAAGAGCTCATAGGTTCTCATCAGGTCCAGCGTTGGCATCTGCCCCAGAGTGACAGCTTATCAGCTGGTGTCCGTCCAGATCCACTTTGACATGAGAACTGACTACTGTCAAAGTTAATGGCCGGTTTAAAAACAGCATTACATTTCTCCCCGTCATTCCATTTGTATCTCTTGCCGTTTGGGAAAAGCGAAAAATTGGTGGACAAAACATTACCAGTGCCTGCTTAAAAAAAAACCTCAAGCTCTCATTTTCGAAGAGGCTGCACTGACATTAAATTAACCCCCCCCCCACTGTTACTGTGTTTTGATTCTCACATACTCTACTACAATGACAGACCGTAGCCAGCCAATTAGAGCTCCCAAGTCTGGAGTTGTTTCTATAATAAGAGATCCAGAGGTGTAGACGGGTCTTAAAGGGGAGGTGCAGCCTACGTCTGCGAGCCCGCGGGTGCCTGATCACTTCCCCGCTTCCTCGTTCCCTCCGCACCTTCTTTGTTCTTTAGGCTAATTCCATTTTGCTCACAGTTCGAGCTGCGCTAATGAGATGCGAGGGGCTGGAACACGCCCCCCGCTGAGACACGCCCCCGCCGCTCTCTAGACCATGACGTCTTTGCGTGCATACCTGCATGTGCCTGGGAAATGTTGGTAAAAGCCAGTCAGCAGTTTTGCAGATAGAATTTAGATATTTTTTTTTTTATTCAATGCTGAGTCTTTTCTTGTATCCCGTTTGTTAACTTTGTAACCATGGTAACCACAGTAGCCGAGTAACAATGTGCTCTCCTCCTCCTCAGAAGCTGCCAAGGATTCATGCACATGAAGTTTAGCCAATCAAAGGACGGCAAGTACATCCTGGGCCAGAACAGCCCACCATTCAGCACCATCCCGGAAGTCATCCACTACTACACCATGCACAAGCTGCCAATCAGAGGAGCCGAACATTTATCCTTGTTATTTCCTGTGTTGGTCCAGACCCTCTGATTGGCAGAGGGTTGTGCCAATATCATTTTGGGTTTTCTTCTGGATTTGGACCCATTAAAAGACAATATCTGCAATGCTCACATAAAATGGACACACTTGAACTCTTTATGAAGTTTTCCTACATCAGTAACTAAATTAAGCAACTGAATCCACGTAATGTTTATAGTATGTTTTGTAGAAGGCATTGCACCACAAGTATTGCTAAGCTTAAATTCACTCTGCAGTATTCGCCTTTTCACAAGCTGTTACATTTACCTGCTGCCATTTGTGCATTAAGTTGTGATAATGACCCTTGATTTGTCTGCGCTGGTGAACGACGCTAGTGTTTCAATCCTTCTGGGCGTCCACGACCCAGAGACACTCTCCAAACGTCTGTGTACGATTACTCGGCTAATAAACTTGATCAACATGGAACCATCGAAGCATCTGCTAGACATGAAGCCCAGGGCTTCCGAACTGTTCTTATGGTTCTAATGAGGATCCTGAAGTCATGTGGGTGTTTTGGTTTCTGTTTCGATCAGATGGGTCTCAGATCAGCCTCTGGTCGCAGCTTAGACCACAAGTGTCTTTTCAGCCTCCACCATTGTGCAGAGTCAAGAGTGACGTGGTGTTAGAATTACGGTAATCGGTTCCAGAGAAGTTATTGCTACGAGTGCATTCAGGACTAAATCGTGGGTACGAAAATGTTTGTTCAGCTGCTATGATTTTGATATGCGATATATAATAAACACCCTTCCATAAATACACAGCGTGTCCGCGTTTTATCCCCCCGATCACTTAGACCGTGCTGAAGTGGGGCTTATTGATGCGGCTACGCTGACACTCCTCGTCATGGACGGTTTGTCGACTTTCGGTCTGAGACAGACACACACACACACACACACACACACACGGCACACCTGTGGGTCAGTCTGCTCCTGCATCAGGGACACAGCGAGCAGACAGGAGCAGACAGGAGGAGAGGAGAACAGAGAGGAGGAGAGAGGAGGAGAGGAGAACAGAGAGGAGAACAGAGAGGAGGAGAGGAGCGCTGCGTGATCGGGGAAGTGCTCATGCTTTTCCCATTACTGGCCACACTTGCTCTTCCTCCTTCATTAACTACGTGTGTGTGTGTGTGTGTGTGTGTGTGTGTGTGTGTGTGTGTGTGTGTGTGTGTGTGTGTGTGTGTGTGTGTTTGTCCTGGTGCAGTGTGTGGGTGGTGAGTTGATGAGATGGCAGTATGGCGTATCCAGCTGTCTGTCATCATTTGTGCTGTGGGTGTGTAAATACATAAATCAGCAGTTACTAATTTCTTGGATGCGCTGCAAGAAAACGGCACCTGCGGTCTGCGTGGCACACACCCATACACACACCCGTACACACACCCGTACACACACCCATACACACACCCGTACACACACCCGTACACACACCCATACACACACCCGTACACACACCCATACACACACCCGTACACACACCCGTACACACACCCGTACACACACCCGTACACACACCCATACACACACCCGTACACACACCCGTACACACAACCCTACACACACCCGTACACACACCCTTTCGTGCACACATACTCATGGATGTAGAATGCATGCACCTCCCATTTTCACACACAATGATGCAGTCTCCACCCATTAAATACAGAATGTCCCCCAGAGAAATCACTCACTACTGGCTTCTGTGTTGCCCACAGCTGTCCATAATGCACATGTGTACACACACACACACACACACACACACACACACACACGTGCACACACACTCACACAGAGTATATATGCAACGCTCATACGTGACTGCAAGGATTGCCACAAATGAGCCACATACATATACACACATATCTTTTCGCCACAGACTGACACCCTAATCCCTCAGGCATGCCGCAGACACACACATGAAGCTGTCTGGACAGGTGTGTGGGCTGGCCCGTAACCAGAGATCTCACAGCTGCCATAGATGGAGAGTGCAGGGGGGGGGGGGGGGGGGGTGATGCTGTTGCTCAATGGGCCACGTGACCTGCCAAGGCCGTCCTTCGGGCGAATAAAAGCCCCCGCGACGTCTCTTGAAGGACGTGCGCTGGGCTGTAATTTGTGCTGTAATGAAGGCCTTTACTCATCGTGGGGTAATTACACGGCACTACGAGGGCCGTTTCTCGGCTCCGCGCGTGCCCTCGAGCGTGAGCGAGAGCTGGCGAGCAAGAGCTGGCGCGCGAGATGGCGGCTGAATTTTTTTTCCCCGATGGCGGCGTATCTCGTGGTCGTGCTGCAGCGCTGAAAGGCTTTGCATGTTTCTGGAGAGCACAAGCTTGCGCTGTCTGGCCACCATCCTGGTGTTCGACCTCTGGATGCCCCACCAGCCCCTGACGCGTGAGTGGCTGGTTTAGATGAAGTCCTGGTCCTGCAGAGCTTCTGTGCTCAGATCCAGCTCTCACTGCGTCACACCAGCTACATTGGCCCATGTAAGCCTAAAAATATTAATTATTAATTAATTTCTCTGCATTATGTCCATTTTGTTTAACCCATAAAGATATAAAAACGCAAAGACTGGTCTGAGTTCAGGGATCTATACAGACTTAAACAGGGGCTGCCGTGTTGAAGGGGCAGAAAGAATTTTAGAAACGAGTAAACATCAGCCTAGAGTTGCTTTATTGGGAAGCTACTGATCTAAGAGCAGTTACTACCACAGACCAGCCCCTCACCACTGAGGAGAAAAGAATTAGAACTGGCACAAGACCAGAGACATCCTACCATCACTTTTATCTGTAGTGAAGAATAATTGAGATCATCTGGATTCCAGACCTGGGCTGCCTCCCTTCATCATGACACACACACACACACACACACACACACACACACACACACAAGCCACACACACACACACACACACACACACAGACTACAAACACCCCACTGCTGCTCACACTTTCCCTACCAGCCCCCGAGAGCTTGTTAGAAGTGACCTCCTGCTCCGCTAATGGCAGGCCTCCATTCTCTGATGCGTGCTGAGCTGTGGTAGCTCCAGATGGAGCCATTGTCAGAGCGGAGCGGCGGGCCGGGCCGAGGTGCCAAGGCCGTTGCATTCATCCTCCGCGCCCTACGACCCAATGAGCACCGTGCCCGGAAGAAGATCCCCTCTGAAGTACAGTGCACAAAAGCTCCCCAGCTAAGCTCACCATTCAGCACAGTGGAGGGGCTGTTGGAGGGGGGGGGGGTGTTGCATGAGGTAAGTGCCCAACATCTCCGTGAAACCCCAGCTCTTTACCAGTCCGGTGGGGGCCAGAGAATTCGTGTTATGTTTCGCTACATTTCTGCTCTTTGTTCCCATGTGTGTTTGTGAGCAGCGTGTCCCAGTGTAAATGACATTAGTAATGATGGCTAGTACTGAGATGTAGGCTAGGTGTTTTATGAATTAATCATGCTACTGGAATTACGCTGAAATTGGACTACTGAAGGTACCTTGTGAATATGCAGAAATCAATTTGAGAATGTCCCTTACATCTGTCTTATGTTAATCTCCGTATTATCCGTGTGCTTTAATAACCAGAGAGGGAAAATAGGGAAACTGAGTGAGTGAGAGAGAGAGAGATTGTGTGTGGTGTGTGTGTGTGTGTGTGTGTGTGTGTGTGTGTGTGTGTGTGTGTGTGTGTGAGAGAGAGAGAGAGAGATTGTGTGTGTGTGTGTGTGTGTGAGAGAGAGAGAGAGAGAGAGAGAGAGAGAGAGAGAGCCTGCAGCAGAAATATTCCATATTAAATGCCATATCTGTCAAATACCCACAATTCCAAAATGTCAACCTGTCATCACTGATAAAAACGATTATTTAATGCCTCTTCTCAGATAACGTCTTACATCTATCTCTCCATGCTGTGCTGTGGCTTTGTAAGAGTCCGCCGCCCTGCCACCTGTTTAGTAGAACAGCACACACAGCTACTCTACAACGCAATACTCAGTGTCTCAAAGGTTAACAACTTTTATTTTCCCTCCCTAATAACCCGTCCCAAATTTCACCGCAAAGTCAAATCTTCAAATTCCTAAGCGTCCACATATGTACCATTACTTAAGCATTTTCCATGTGGCTAACATTTAAAAACGTCTGAATCCATTTGCTAATGAAGGATGAAGTGAATTCTGCCGTTCAACTGCGTTGCGGTTCTGTCCAAGGCATAAAGCGCGAGGCTGTATCTCCTCGCCTCCAGTTTGGGTCATTTCAGCGTGGCCCTGCAGCGCCCTCTAGCTACCAAAAATTAACCTACAACTTAAAGGGTAAGAGCGTCTCTAATTAGCCTTTTCCGTATTACGTTCATGAACGCACTGAACAAGAAGAGTGATAACTTTAAGCATGCCCACTTTAATAGGTGCTTCACGTTTTTTCCCCACTCAGTTCACTTTCACCAGGTGTAATATGAGCTGCTATGAGCGAAATATAAATTATGTTTTTGTCCAGACAGGAACAAAACAGCAACGTTAAATGCATGAAGACAATACATTTCAAACACATAGTTATGATGCACATAATACTGGGATGGTTTTCCATTAAAAATATAAATAGTGCTATACAAAATCAGAGATCTTAGAATTGGCAACACTATACTAAATTTGTAAAAAGTATATATAGTGGCTCTTTTTCATGTATCAAAAGCAGATACCTATCTCAAAAGTGTAGTAATAATTATAACGGGTATGATTTCACCACAGAATTCATTAGAGAAGGCTTTTGGGCATATATTGCATGTTACTCCCAGCATTTCCCACCTATTGCTTTATACTTGTAGCCCTCCGTGTGTGTGTGTGTGTTTCTCTGTCCGTTAATCTGTTCGTATTAAACATGGGTGAGCTCGCTGGAAGCAAATCCATGTTTCAGTCTACGCCGAGTAGCTTCGCATTAATCACGGCGCCCGCAGGCTGGATGTCACTGGTGCAACAGCTGCTAACTAACAGACCGAACTGCAATGCAATGTATATCCAGCAGGCCAGAGCGCCCTTGTTTAGATCTTGAACCCTTCGGTCTGGTCTGTTCTGAAGTGTTTGGAGTCTGATGGACGAATCAGAACTTCCCTAGCGAAGGTAGCTCACTGGCCTTGACCAGCACCGCAGAGAGGAGGTCTGGGTGGGTCAACGTGGGGGTGGATGCGTTCACTGACTGGTGGTGCGAGTTAACCGCGGTGGATCCTCCGCCCTTCATCAGGATGGACCTGCTCAGACCGCCCCCTGTCCCCGCAACGCTTGAATTTTCGGCCGTGGGGAAGGGGCTCCCGGGGAGGGGTGAAGCTCCGTGTTGGGTGGAGCCTCCGTCTGCCGACGCCCGGCCGACGCAGCAGCACAGCAGGCGGAGGAACCCGGCGCGCATCTCGCGGCTGGTCAGCGTGTAGATGAGCGGGTTGAGGGCGGAGTTGAGCACGGCCAGCGCGATGAACCAGTCGACCCGGTAGAGCACGGCGCAGCGCTCCGGACCGCAGCCCACATCCAGCAGCAGGAAGAGGAAGAGGGGCGCCCAGCACGCCACGAACACGCCCAGCACGATCACGACGGTACGCAGCAGGGCCAGCGAGCGCTCGGACGGCCGCGAACTGACGCGCCGCCCGCTCGACCGCACCAGCCGGTAGATGCGCACGTACAGCGCCACCACGGCGGCCAGCAGCGCGCTGAACACGCTCACGCAGAACGCCACGTAGCCCTTGTCGTACAGCGGGAGCACGGTGGAGCACGCCTGCAGCCGGGCCAGGCAGTTCCAGCCCAGGCTGGGGAGCGCGCCGATCAGGAGCGACACGGCCCAGCAGGCGGCCAGCAGCACCAGCAGACGCCCGCGGCCGCCCGCCTCGCACGGACGCACGCGCGCCATGGTGGCGTGGCGCTCCACGCCCACGGCCAGCAGGCCGAACGTGGACGCGCTCAAGGCCACGAACATGCTGCCCTCCCGCGCCAGCCACTGCGCCGTGGTCAGGAAGAACGTGCGCTGGCCCGACGTGGAGATGTTGACGGCGTAGGCCACGCCGGCCAGCAGGTCGGACAGCGCCAGGTTCCCGATGAGGAGGTACATGCGTCCGTGCAGGCGCTTGTTCCAGCGCAGCGCCAGCAGCACCGTCGCGTTCTCCAGAATGATCAGCGCGCACACCACGAGCAGCAGAACCGTCTTGCAGCCGCCGCTGCCCCGCGGCCGGGCCCACTTCCCCGAGTGGTTGTAGTGACCCACTATTTCCAGGTTCATCCCCGGCTGCAGGTCCATTCTGCCGGCGATTCCCGTTTCAAACAGCAGAGGGCGTCTGTGTTTGGAAGTTATTCCAGCGAGATGCATCAAACATAATTTTGGTGCGGATCTGTTAGGCATAAATACACAAAACATAACATATATATCATTAAGTAGTGTTGTTATATTAATAAATACTATTGTTATGCTTTAGTGGCAAACTAGAGTTCTGTCAATCACAAATACACATTCAGTAATCGCTCGTTTCTTTAAACTGGAGTTCGCATTGAAATGACACTTTACATTTACATTGTACGCATTTGGCAGAACCCTTTAATTTATGTTAAAGAGCTGGCGAGTGTTGTAGTGTTAGGAGTCTTCCCCGAGTATTGTTATACCGCTTATTGGTATTTCACGCAGAATTTGCAAAGACAGACTGAAGCCCAGTCCCCTACCACAGAGGCAACCAGTTACTTTTTAAAGATGCGATGCGTAAAACTAGATTTTGTGAAGAGCAGTGATTTAATGAAAACTTGCACGCGATGATCGCATCATGAATAACAAACAGCAGAAAAAAAATCTGTTATAGACCTAATTAGACACCAAACCGCAAAAAGTACCATTAGCCAAAACCTGAAATTCGCGTTTAGTCATGAGCATATACTGTACTACCCGAAAGAACACTAACCTACATTGTATAACATTTGTAAAGTTACATGATTTATTAAAATGTACCTTTATACTCTGACTTCAAACTCTGTAACTGCTATACGAACAAGCGCCTTTAATATCTTACTTTTGTCAGTATCCACTATACTGACATTTTAATGTAATTTTTAAACAGAACTAATCACAAGTTTCTTGACTTACCTGTTAGATATGCCATCTCCAGCAATTTATGGAAAACTCCATCTTGTTCTAGTAGTTAACTGATTCTTAGTGTTTTTAAAATGAAAAAATATATATTTGTGTCATCTCAGTGGTTGCTTTAGTTGACTGCATTACGCCATCTGTTCCACACAATGCCTTCAAAACATCAGGTTTACTGTTCTGTGTAAGATATTTATAACCGCCTTACTGTACGTTACTACTTTACCAGTACCTGCGAGTCGTCGCTCCGATGATGAACGATCAAGATCTTTTGCTCGGATGGGGCGGGATCTGGAAATAAGTGGCCGATATTGGCCTGACGGCGGCCAGTCAAATGCGAGCGCGAGTCTGAGCTCGTGAAGTTTGTGTTTTAGTTACGCTATTACCCACGTGCCATACAGTTGCATGTCACAACAGCTTACGTCATTTTATAAGAGCAACTTAATCTGTAAATTGTCACGACACACATATAGCATATGGCCGTCACGAACACTGAACACGCTGCTACTTTCATTACATTTTATGAGTTTTAACTATTTATTATTATATACTATACTATACTATTATTTATTAATTGTTTAATAAACGCAATGTAACAAACAAAAATAACCAAAACTACTGTTGTCTAACAATCCATCCTCGAGGGTCTAAAGCAGTTCTGTGTTTTACCAGTGCTGGTACCTCTATTTATCTTGGCATCCCGAAACATTTTCCATGATGGCAAGCCAAGACCCTTAACTCACAACACTTCGCTCTTTGATCAACATGGTTTATTGTGTTTTAATTTAAAATGATGACTATCCTGTGATCTTCCCGTCTGGGAGATGGCACGGGTCGTCCGGTTCCCACAGCTGCAGGCTCGTCTAGACCGTGTTCGTGTGTGCGCCCACACATATACTCACACATGCATACATCATCATGCAGGAAGAGAAGTCTTCCCTGAGGGTCCACCATAATACAGGCCCTCTGCCTAAAACATCCCCCCGCAGTGTTAAAATGGGCCGGGGGTTCACCAAAATGAGGGCAGCGCGCATAAACAGCCTCTCTGCTCCTTCCGTTCCTTTATTGCTCTGGAGTAATTTCTCTCCCACCCTTTTCTGCTGCTGTGCTTCCATACTTTGGCAAGGCTTATCTTTCCCATAGGACTGGGTTCATTCCAAGGGTTGTGCCTGATAAAGGAATGTGTGTGTGTGTGTGTGTGTGTGGGTTGTGGGGGTGTGTAGAGAGGACTTTTATCATGGACCAGTATGCTGAAGTGCTCGGGGCTATGCGTCTGCCCCAGCAGCAACTGTTGAGCCGTACATGTTGTGGGAGGTTTTCGGGCCGGCTAGGTGAGATCTGTTCGGATGGCTGGACGGGGATGTTGTACTTGTTCTCAAGAGTGAGGATTTCCAGGCACCTGGTCCACTCAGCCAAAGTCAAATGTGATTTCAGCTGATTAACGAGTCCAGCTCATCCCACTGTTTGCTTTGCTAATAATGACCCTGATGTGCTGACACTGGACTGAGTCATTAATAACAATACCGACAGCAGAGTGACGTAATCATTAAAAAAAATGCTTTGGCTTTTGCCTTTCCTGGATGTGGCTGAGAGGTCGATGCCTGACCGAGAATTAAAACACCATGTTTGCTGTCTCCTTCTCAGTGACACGAGTTCATTTGGGTGAGTGTGCCGGGCTTAATGACTTACCAGGCGGTTTATGAACTAGCTAGTGAGTCAGGGCCCACTAGAACTCAATGGTGAGAAGGCTGCTGTGGAATGTAAAGTTTTGTGGGAACTGGGAAGGTATGCGTGCGTGTTTGGTGTGTGTGTGTGTGTGTGTCCTGTGTATGGAGGAATGGTCTCTTGGGCTTTCACCTCTCTGCACCACCCAGCCGTTTTCCCACTCATCCCGCCTCTAACCCCGCCCCTAACCCCGCCCACCCAACAAGCCCTCCCTCCCGTCTGCTGACCCTCACCCTCACGCCAGCATGACAGATGCAGCTCCTGAACCTTCCCCATCACCAGGTCCTTTTCCGTCATCATGACAGCACCACAGTGCAAAATACGACAGGTTTCTTCCTGCTTCCTGTATTCCTCTAGTGGGAGGGTCATATTTTGGTCATTAAAATAAAGCAGTGACCACTAATAACAATATATTGGGTAGGTAGTATTTCAGCTGCATTCCCGTCTGACCAGGTGTTTTCTAAAAGTAGGTTGTGATTTAAGTTTGCAGGGCCAAAAGACGTGATAGGTTATCATTGAGTGTTTTATCTCTTATCTGCTGGTAAGGAGACCCACCTCCCTGTGTCCAGGACAGGAAGTGTGTGAAGAAGAGCAGACATTCGAAAACATTTGGTGTCATGCCAAATATAGTCAACACAAGTCTCAACACAGCAGAAGCCAGTATATCTATTTATTCCAATACTTTCATTTCAATCCCAACTTTTATGCTGTAATGTCAGATGTTCTCATTTGTAGAGCTCTGTGTGAAGTCAGGGAAATCAAATGTACTTTACGTCTGCGACGAGGAACTGAACAGATTAAAGGAAAGCCAACTTGCCCCTGTGGGTTTTTTAAACACGAGACAGTTTTGTCAGCAACTGTAAAGAAACTGTAGACAGCTGTGACCTCTGAAAGTTCTCAAGGAACATGAAGTTCTCACAAGTGCTTTAATGTTGGTAGTATTCACCAGTGGACTGTTCCTTTGACATTGACACTGTTTTTAATATCTTCTCGGCCACAGTGTGTACTCCTATTCAAACAGCATTTTACTTATTTTTCGAATCATATTTTCTGACACTAAATAAAGTTCTGCCCTTTGCCTTTGAAAATAACTTGGATGGTTTTCTTGTAAACAACAAAGCCCTTTGAAACCATTCATTGCAGTCTTAGGCTGAGGGTTCGGAATGCTTTTACAACTCAAACGTATATCTGTGTGTGAGCGTGTGTGTGTCAAAAAACTACAGATTTTGGTGAATATATTTGGGGTTATAAAGTCTGTCTGTGTTCATGTGGGTTCGTATGGTTGTAAATGTGTGATTGTGTGAGTGTCCTATATCCCTTCTTCTCCTTGTCTTTTCAGTGCCCTTGTGAGGTTCTGGGTGTCCCCTTCCGTGTTGAAGACGAACAGAACCAGAGCCTGAGAAAGACAAGTTCGTCCACTCCTGCACTCTTGGCCTATTAGTGTGATATGCATCTCACATATCCTCTTTTCTGTTAGATGGTAGTACTTCCTCCTTCAGTGGAGGAGTCTGTTATGGTCTGCCATTTTCTCCGGCTCAAAGAGAAGAATGGAGGTGTTTGGCATTGCCGGCAGTGGGCTCTGCTGGGTGGCTAAACCCCGTATAAGATATGCAGAGATAACACGTTCCCTGTTGACCCAAGCCACTGTTTATCACTCATGGACAACACTAGTCCAGCCATGGAGGATGACCCAACACCCCCTCCAGTGCCGTGGTGCCGGCCATCTAACCAAGAGGCTTTTCTTCATCAGCCATGACTTCGCATTCACCAGAGATCACCTAGGTGTAGAATCAGTGCGTTTCCAAAGAGAGGCTATGTCCTCTGTCTTCTCCCCTGTCAGCTGTTTGCATAGTCTGGGCTCTAAGGCCTTGTACCTGTACCAGGGCCGGTTGAAACCAGGCAAAATTGAGGCAGCTAAGAAACTGCTAGAATCTAAACACTGGAGAGGTAGACAGTGTGAGATGATGTGAGAATGAGATGAGTGAAAACTGAGATGACCAGTGGTCGCAATGACTAAGTAAAAGCATCTGGTTTTAAGGTGGGACTAGGTGCAGTGTAATTTTCAGTTTTGGAGCTATAATAATCATATGGGTGAACTTTTCCATTACACCACTGCAGCCCTCCATGGCTTCCAGGAACAAATGGCAGTTCGTTTTCCTGAAAATACTTAAGATAATTGTAGCTCATAGCTTGTGTGGCTTATATAAATAAGCAACACAAAACTGGCATCCTTATGTAGAGTAAGTCTGATAAGGAACCATCATCTCACAAATGTTCCTCTTCTAATCAACTCCAAGATGACATCCATGTCTTCTGGTCAGCCTGCTGCCTTATATGCTCCATATTTTCCAGTGCTCATGAAACAAAATTCAAGCAGGACTCTAGTTCATGTGATTGTGATCTGAAACAAAAGAATGTTCAAACAGTTCCTCATGGCCACAAATAGATCCTCGTGACCAATCAGATCGTCACGGTCAAACAGATCCTCTTGACCAATCAGATCGTCATGGTCAAACAGTTCTTATTGATCATTGCTCGCTGGGTAAAAATGTTTTTTTTGCAGACCTGCAGCCTGTAGCCAGATTTATCCATTTAAAACATGATCCCAGAGTTCCACGGGGCATCTGTATGCCACATTTCTCCCTTTGGGCCCCTGCATCAGCGCCCAGCCACCTGTGTTTATGCTCCCCGGGTTAGAAGCAGGAAAGCCAGCCTTATTGTTTAGATCTGTGTGGGCTCTCACTGGCAGGAAGTCTTGATGAACGAGACACTGGAGATGGCCCGAGGGGTGGTGATGAAGGCGAAGGGTAGGGTATGCTTCAGTGCATGATGAGAAAGACTCACTGTCTAATGTGAACGTCCGTGGATGAAGATGGTGGAGAAAAATGAGGTGGTGGGGAGGTCACCTCAGGAGAATGGAGTATGAAAATATACCAAGGAGGTGTCTGGATGGTGAGCTAAATGGAGAGAAAGACAGAAAGAGAAAGTCTGAGTGGGGAAGAGAGAGAGAGAGAGAGAGAGAGAGAGAGAGAGAGCTTCATCACATTAGACCAATTTGTTTCTGCCATTATCTCTGACCCCCGAGCTTCCCATTTCCCCTGTAGATATGTGCAGCGAGACCCCTGGGCATATCCTCTTGCCCCCTCACCGAGTGCTGGACTAAGAGCAGATGAGCTGTATGCATGAAGTTCCAGATTAAAGTCAAGAATGGGTGCAGGATCAGAATTCAGCGTGTTCAGAGGGTTCAGCTCCTTCACCAAGTCACATTGTGCATGTCTAGAACAGCACCAAATAAGCAACACTAGGCTTGTTTTTCTACGACAACTAAACCAGCAGTTTCTATCCAAAACATAAAAAATGAGCATTTATAGTTAGTTTGACCGGAGATTTATGAGTTACATACTTTGACTTTTTATTAACATTCCAAAACCTCAGGGATGTTTAAAAGTCAAGGGGGGAGGTATTTTTAGAATACGTAGAATAGCACACCCAAAACAGTTTGCCCTTAAAATATCTCCTGGGAATGAATATTATCATGGCTATACTGCTTTGGATCAAACCAGGGCCCAAGGGTAGTTGGTTCTAATGGTTTCCATAGTACATCCATGCCAAAGAATTGTTTTCATGGATTCGATCCAAGAGATACAGAACCCAAGGCCTGGGCTGGATCGCGTGTGCCGGAGAGTCATGGCACATCCCGCTTCCCACACCAGAGCCACTGCTGGTTGGATCATTCTTCAAGTTTAGTTGAGGACAGTTTAATTGAACACTTTGCTCTTATCTTTCTTTTGTTTAGGAAGTCCGATGCCAGTGTATTTGTCATTTTTACTAGCTTTTTTTCTGCTATATTGGCTATATGTCACGAGCAGTCGATATTTTGTCTCATGCTCACAGATTCTACAGATTCTAGTCTTGGAGCCCTACAGAACATCACAGTCCAGAACCTCCTCCACTCCTGTACACCTGATTTAAGTCACACATCAAATTTACTTAGACACGGCCAAGATAAAACAGGACTTTCCTCTAGCTAGGGGATATGTTTAAGCACCTAGCATTACATTTGTATGATAAATCACATTTTACATACAAATAATGAACACAGGCTATAGAGATCCATTTTGGTTAGAGTTACATTGGAACACCAGAAATATTTAATGACTTTTTTTTTTAAAGCTAAACACCCAGCAAAGAGGCAACTGTTCGTTATTTCCTAAACTGTTGGTCCTTTCAGTAAAACACCAACATCTGTGGAAACGACCGTTACCAGGATCACAGGAGCTCAGGATGACCTGCCCAATAATAATGTGTGGAAGGAAAGCTTGACCTGACTGGGTGAAAATTCTTTACAAGCGAGGAATTGTATGGCAGGTCTGTGCCTGGAGTGTGTGTGTGCAGAGGTCCTCTGAGCGTGTGTGAAAGACCTGTGTGTCTGTACCCGGGTGACGTAAAGACACTACTTACTGCCCAAATCACTCTCAACCAGCAGTGTGCATTTGGAAAAATAACACTGGAAGCTCTTCAACACAGAATCTCACGAGTCTCCGCCTCCTGAAGTGGGTGTGTCCAATGATGTGTTTTTGGCCCTCTAACCCAAAACACTAAACACTAAAACACTAAAGGCAAGGCAAGGCATCTTTATTTATATAGTACCTTTCATACACATATATAGCCTACTGGTATATATAACTCTATCGACATTGTTTGATTATGTTTCTTTTTCCTGGAATATTATAACGGCTTCCTACAAAGAAAATGCAGAGCACTAACACCTACATTGTGTATGTTAAGACTAGCTAAACCCAAACGGATATGGCAAGACGCTGCAAGGAAACCTCGCTGTGTATGTTGATGGTTTGAAACGGGCTCCACTGGAGGCCGTTGTTCTTCATCACCGACATGCTGCCTTCACTCCTCCGGTGTTCCCTGTAGCAGCTCGAATCAGGTTCAAACGCTGAAGTTCACCTCCAAGCCAAACTTGGGCAAGCTCCCATACGCCTCATATCATCAACCAAATCCTGTTCTGCACCACACTGTGCCAAATGTGGTTGAACTTGTTCACGACTCTCCTCTGTCTTGGCACGCACGGGCCACCTCCATCGCCTGTACGTACAGCTGACTCACTGGCTGTCTTCACACGAAGACTGAAAACTCACTTTTTCACTGAGTCACGGCGCACTTAAGTATGCTCGTTGACTTTAAGACCTTTCACGGTCTTCTTTTCCACTCTTCCTAAGGCTTATTCCTGGTAGTATTCTGAACACGTATCTATGCTCATACGAGGACATATTGTTGGTACTGACTGTAAAGCACTTCTCCAAGTTGCCCTGGACAAGGGCATCTACTGAATGCTGTAACTGTAATATATACATATATTCAGGTGCAAATGCTGGTTACATGTGATCAAAGTAATAGGAAGGAGAAAACTCACTTTAGTTTTGGCCTCATAGCTCCAGTAATACATGAGAAAACCTAGAAGGTCATTGGTGCATTCCAGGAACAATGCTGTCCCAAAAAGAAGTTCATTCAAGTGTACTATGAGTATACATTTTTTTTTTTACTAGAAATGTTCCAATTTAGTCCGAAAAAGTATTAAATTGGTATACTTTCTAGTCCACTTAAAGTATATGATCTGTATATATATACTTGCTATACTTGCTATATAGCTATACTTGCTATACTGAAGTATACTTAATAAAATGAACTTTAAGTATACTACCTTTTTGCTAAGGGGTGGCTTGAGTAAGTTGCTTCAAAGCAGCAGTTTCAGACTTTTGATGTTCAGGGATCCTGACAAAGAAGAAAACAGTAGTCCCAGACCTAATCCTTAAACAGTAGTCCTAGACCTAATCCTTAAGCCTTCTCAAAGCTGCCCTAAACACACACAAGGCCATATGTGAACTGAATCCATATTTGTGAGTGAAACAAGGGAAGTAAAATGCACAGCTAACTTGTACAGTCCTTGTACAATGATTTGCAATATACCGTTGCTTGAATCACTATTGTGCTCAGTCCTGATGCCTGTGTTTCCTGACAACCTTTTTCAACCATCAGTGATCTGGTTTTGGCTAAATCACTGAATGTGAGAACAGAAAGACAACGCCATCGATTTCAGTGTATTTTCTGACTGTTCAGTTTAATAGTACATCAACTTTAAACTGGTGAGTGAACAAAAATGAAATTGAAAGAAGAACTTCAGAAATGATTACAGCTGAAAACCATGTGCAAAAAGGACAGAGGATTTAAACACACTGATCTCACACTCCCCCTGCTCAGTGTGAACTTCATCGCTTCCTACGTCAACCCTTATGGTGGAGGAGTCCTTGACTACTGATGGTGACACCCGATGTGACCCCCTCTGTGCGGGCCGGGGACTTCCACAATTGTCCAGTGGCCAAAAACGTTCTGTCCACTTCACTTGATGTCAGTCCTGCTTTGTCGATGAAGTTATGCTTATATGGGTTCACTATTCTGTGTGCTCTATTACACTGTGAAGGGTTGCAGTAAAATGTTACAATAGCACTGTTAATGTAGTCAGCATGTAGTTTATAATGCAGTTTATAGTGCTGGATCGCACCACTGTAACCATGCATAATGGACACCTGTTCCAACCTCTGACCATTGAGATGGAACATGTAAGACGTAGTTCATTCTTTCCTGTGACATGATCAATGGGTCCAGTGCTGGTTTGGTTGATTCCTTGGAAGATCCCCTGGTATTCCAAAAAGGATTTCCTGTAAGAAGAATATTCAATCAGCCATCATCACGTTTGCTTTTACAGTTTCCTGTTCAGTTCGCCTTCTCTCAGATCTGTAAAAATAGAACAAGCATTATTTGGCAACAGTCTTTCAGTTTCAGTAGCCACTACAAATATAGCTCACATGCAACACGGCAGCGTGGTAAGACAGTCATTCATATTCTAACACCGAATTCCACAGTTCTGTGAGTATTTCACATAAGCAAGAGATGAGAGTGAATTAGAGCAATATAACAGTACAATTCTACTGCAGTAGTTGGTATAGAGGTGTAGTGCTTTGTCGTGTACAGTAGATATGACTTACCTGTGTTTCGTGCCTGAATGTCTGAATACCTGATGCTGCTGTCACATTCCAATCAAAGCAGCTGCACGTCATCCACTACAAAGATGCTGAGTGCTCTTCGTCTTTGTCATATTATACTCTTCCTCTACTGACTCTTTTGTCATTGTTTGGTTCTGTTGTTTCAAAGCCTGACAATACACCCCTGACCCAATTAACTGATCCTTCAGCTCACACCGGTGTGTGAACAAATGTGCTTCTTTGTGTTTACACCTGGAGATTATGGTGACACCATGTTAGAATGACTTGGGTTAACCACGATAAGCTGACGTGAAGGTTGTTCTCTTCTGAAGGAGAACAGTGTGTGAACAATGCTTTATGAAAGGTTTCGTGTGGGATTTTTTTCACAGAAAGTTCAACACACGTGCTATGTGCAAAATACATTTTTGAGAAATTAGTATTTATTTTGTAGTATTTATTACAATTAGTATGTACAATGATAGCTGATTTAATCATTTTAGTTGTTCAGTTCAGTGTAGTTACGTTCTGTCTACGTCTTAAGAAAACCTGTAACATACATTCAGAATCTAAATGCATTTGTAAATATTGTTTGTGCAAATACTTATGAATAACTGATATGTAATCATTAGCATTTACAGAATACACACACATGACCTGCCCCTTTTTTAAACCAAGTAATTCATGAAAAGTGCCACTAGAATCACAGACAAAGTGAGAACAGGACAAAGTCCCTGAATTAACATCTAACTACATGGAATCAACTGTAGCTTAATTATTGCCGTTGAGTAGATGTCTAATGAACTAGAAGCTCAACATGAAGGAGGGTGTCTGTTCAGTTTCCTAACTCTGGATGTACTGGCTGAACCAGTGAAGTGATGGTGGCAGAGTGAACTCAAGCAGGTGGCTAGAGGGTAGAGACGTACATGCCAGCACTGGCAACCCCCCCACACACCTGACATCACTAGTTCTGGCACACCCATCACATGTGATCATAATTGCACTGAAAAAACATGTAATAACCTAAATATTTCATTATGCAATACACATCAAGCACTCGTGAAGCCACAGTGATGACGGTGGTTATGTGAGAATGTGTGTGTGTGTGTGTGTGTGTGTGTGCATGGGTGTGTGTGTGGGGGGGGGGGGGGGGGGGGGGGGTAATGCATTCAAACCAAGCAGAGGAAATAAGGCCTGAATACATACTTAAGCTCATCTGACAAAAAGCATAGGACCCCAACCAAACAGAGTTGTAGTTACGCCAGCCGATTACAACCAGTTGTGTAAACCCTCCAAGAACAGCCTTTCTCATTTTCACACCTCTTTTCAGAAGGTAATCCATCTATTGTGAGTGCTCGGGCTGCCTGTTGCCTTGGTGAAAGGCGTGCAGTGTTCATGAACCTGGACTGCTTTCCTAGTGGGCCCCGCGTCTACAGGAAGGGGACGCCACTGTCCCGGGAACGGACAGGACCTCCAATCCCAGTTAATCTCCTCCGGGCCAGAGATTTCACTGGGAGCACACATCAGACTATCTGCTCATCAGCGCCGATGCTGCTCAGTGACCCCCGTGCTGGTATAAACATCCTGTTTACGCTGGAGGGCGAGGGAGACAGGGAGACAGACGGGGAGAGACAGACAGCGGCAGACATGCAGGCAGAGACTTGGCAGATGGTTAGCATGGGTAGAACGTGCAAAGTGATATGTAAATACTTTCTTCACATCTTGATTAAGGATCAGGGAGCACTTTTCACATGCTCTGCCATGTCTAATTTGTTGTGTTGTTGTTTGTTTGTTTGTTTGTTTTAGGAGTGGGAGAACTGAAACTATTTGAAATATTGGCTGACAGTACTTAGAATTCAATATTGCTCTGCAAAAAAACTGCCTTTTTTAGCCAGTTCACACACTGACAGAACTAAAACCCTGACCATTCAAACCTCAGTGCCATCTGACATACAGGCACAGTCACATGACGCGTCACATGTCACACGTTGGCAAGTATGACAGACGTGCTCTCCTGTTTGACAGCAGTCATTCCACGATTTATTCACTGCTCATGATGAAACTCATGAGGAAATTCTTACACAATTCAACTCTTGACCCACAGCCATGACAGCTGATCTGACCACACCGCAGAGCATCCGTCTGACTGAAGGTGAGGGTATTTACAATGGCATTTGTATGCAGCTATGTTCTTATCTGTGGGCTGATACTCACAAGGCAGGATTTATCAGTGTGGGAGACCTGAGAGGAAAACACCACCAGAGAAGATGCATACAATAGCTTTGGGGGAGGGGTGCACATTTAGTGTAATTACCACTCTGGTATGAAGTACCAGGCTATGTTGACTATTTCCATTCCTACTGAGAATATACAGCATGCTGAACAATAGAACAAGTGTCTACAACTCATTACTCAATTACTTAACCATCAGCTTTAAAGACAACATGTAACATTGCCCTGGACTGTGTCTGTGTGTCATGAAGAAAAAATAATAGGAAATATAGCCGCAAGCGGCGATTGGCGGGTTCACACACCAATAGGCATTTTGGCCTCAATAGGCAAAAGGAAGCCCAAAAGGTCCTTTAGACCTAAAAGTGAAAAAAAAGCTGTTTGGGTTTGGCCAGTGTGTGCTCTACAGATGTAGAGTGTGATGACATCTGTGTGTGTCAGAAAGGGAGACACAAAAATAGCACATCTGGCTATGGCTGCATCTATGTGAACAGTATAGGAAGGCCTGCACTTGTCTATACATGATTGGGCCTGTATATTACTGACAGAGAGAGATTGAGGGAGCCAGAGATTATGCTTAGTTAATTCACTCCTTGTACACGTAGCACGCCTAACATGACTGCCTGTGTATTCAAAGTATGAATGTAGTCTGCAAAGCCTGGCATGACTGACATGACTGGCATTACTGACATAACTGATATGACTGGCATGACTGGAATGACATCACTGGCATGACGAACAAAATTAACATGACTGATATGACTGACATAACTGGCATGACTGTAATGATTTGAAGATTTGACTGACATGACTGGACTGACATGACTGATATGACTGACATGACTTACATGACTGGCAGAACATGACTGGCATCACTGACATGACTGATATAACTGACATGACTGGACTGGCATGTCTGATATGACTGACATCACTGGTATGACTGACATATACTATACATATACTATAGATATGCATACAAACTATACATACATTTAGGTAGAAGTGTGTGTGTGTGTGTGTGTGTGTGTGTGTGTGTGTGTGTGTGTGTGTGTGTGTGTGTGTGTGTGTGGTAGTATATGTATTCAAACTATGACAACATATACTAATACATACATACATAAGTATACATAGAAACTATACATACATATAGGTATAAAGGTGTGTGTGTCTGTGTTTGTGTGAGAGAGAGACAAAAAAGAAGCCAAATATCAGTTTGTATAAGCATGTGTTAGTCACTGAGATATGGGTGGGTATGGCTAGGGAAGTGTCAATTGTGAATGCTATAGGAAGGCCTGCTTGTGCCTGTATGTGTGTGTGCCTGGTTAATAGACACAGAGAGATCTAGGTAGCCAGAGCAATGTTTACTTAGGGCACAGAGATGGGAGGGGGAATGTGGGTGAGAGTGTGAGAGAGACTGAGAGTGTGAGTTTCAGCTTGCGTGCGTGTGAGAAGGAGAAGGTGACAGAGGGACTTTACATGCATTCTTATGCATTGTATATAATACTGCACTGTAGAGCCATACGATAACCGATTTAGATGAAACTTGACAAATTTGTTCAGGATGGGATTCTGAATGGGCTTGTGCATTTTGGTCAGAATTGGGTAAAATATGAAAGAGCTTTAAGAATATGAATATTATATGTATCGATGCTGTCCATTAAAAAAATATTTAGCAGGTATAAGTGTCCTCAAATCCAAAATCTTTGGATTGTTTTTTGATTTCACACTCTGTAGAGTATTATAAGACTTTGCTTGACATGATAGTATGAAAATCCTAGGAGGAGTATGAAAAGTGATGATTTCAAACTATTATTAACTGTAAATAAACTGTGCATTTTTTAATAGGACATGTAATGGGAAAGTTGTTCGCACTACTGCAAGGAATCAAAAGAGTCCAATTGCATGTTCCCAAGTGGAATTATGTAGGGGATACACTTGCTTTTTTTGCAATAGCGCCCCCCAGTGGCCAATCGACACCCGGCTGGATTATGTCATAGGGGGCGTGCACTTGTCCACACCCAAGAGGTTTCGTGCAGATCGACCAATGGTAAGCCTGTCAAACGCGTGCCGATCACTGATTGGCCGATTATGTCAGCCATTTTGGAAGTATGGCATGTCTGCTTTAGGACCTGGTTTCCAGAGGCCCATAGATGATGTCTGTCAAGTTTCATGTGGATCGGCCAATCTGAGTGCATGGGGCAAATTTTTGCATGTTATAGCGCCCCCTAGCAGGTGAGGTATGGCAACCACTGCGAGCTGCCCCAGACCCTCACACGGAAGCTGTCTGTGAAGTGCCATCTCATTACATGCAAGTTTTCTTAAGTTAGAGTTCCATTTGTGCAAAATTTACTATTGAATTTACGCCCCCTCATTTGATTGGCTTATACTGACTAGGTAGTGAAGAAATTAGCATTTTTGTTGGATACATTTTAAAGTTCAGACTCTTCTGAACGTTTTGATACCACATATGTGCACGTATGTGAAAAATCCAGGGACTAGTTCGCGCTCAAAGATGTGTGTGATTTTGCACATTATGCAAATTAACTCGAAATCTAAGTGGGCGGAGCTTAATGGTTGTATATTAATTGTCCTATTGAATTTAGTCAAGGAATGCATAGGAACTGGAATTTTGGTTCTAGGACCTACGGTGTAGGAGATATGGACAAAAAGTCAATATGGTCTGCTATAGCGCCACCATCAGGCCAATTTGGGGTCCCTGTATGGGAATCTGGTCCTTGGAGGTAACTGAACCTTTTTGCCAAGATTGGGTTTTCTAGGCATTACGGTCTAGGCTGCACGATGCATTTTATGTCAAAAAATGGGCAAAAGAATAAGAAAAATAAGAAAAATACCAGCAATTACAATAGGGTTCCCACACTATGTGTGTGTGAACCCTAATAAGTAAATAAATTAATTTACAGGTTACCAATGATCCTGCAGAGCAGGGGTGCCAAGGTCTGGTCCAGATGATCGACCACCCTGCAGTGTGTAGTTCCACCCCCCACCCTTCACCCTTCAGTGTTTTAGTGCAAGCCTGCCCTCTTGTGGGAGGAGGTTGAAATAACAAAGTCAAACTGAAGCTACCTATTTAGTCAGAATAGCGGGTTGTAGGAAAGTAGACATGTGAAGAACAAAGAGAAATGGCAGAGACTTTATACGAAGACACAGTCTTGATTTTCAAAACAGAGTGGTGCATTTTCTGAAGAGCTGGTAGTGAATTTTGTTCAACACGTCTTTGTTTAAAATTATTTGTCCCATTGTGGTGCACAACAGGAAAATAGATTATCTTCTTATCTTCAAGTTTGTTATTTATTATTATTGTACAATGCTTTACATATTTTTAGCACAGAGAAAGAACAACCATTTACAAATTCATATGGAGTAAATCAAACGTTATTGATGCTCACATGTAAAACTCACCTGTTCTTTGGCTTATATATAAACCCAAAGAATATTCATGGTAAGTAACTGCAGTGTAGTTAGGTAAGATACATTCAGAGAAGATACATACAGAGAAACATTCATAAAATTTGTATGTGTGTGTGTGTGTGTGTGTGTGTGTGTGTGTGTGTGTGCAAGAATTGCATATATTTCAACATTATGTACAAATATGGATGTTGACCTAAACAGTGCCCATGCAAACATCACAGAGAAGGTCATTAGTGTCTAGTGTGTGTTTATTATTTGAGTGAATTATTCCTTCAATCATTACACAAACAGAAGGAGGGAAGGATGAATTCATGTTTCTGGCTTTAAGAGTTTGCGTCATGCAAACTCTCAACTTTCATTTAAATAACTTACGAGGTCATGTTTGGAATAGAGACAGTCATGGAATGTGTGTATGAGATTTTTTTTTCAAGTTTGTCAAGTTGTGAAAAACAGTTTACAGCCATCTGTATGATGGATAGCTGATGTGTGTGTGTCTGTATCCGTGACAGCACGGGACCAAATGTAATGAGACCATTGATGGGAGTCTTGAAGTAACACGTCAACACCCTGCAGTATCATCTAGGGACAAATGGCCTAAATATGTAACAATTTATCTAACAGACTACTGACAAACGGAAATACATCATGAGCGCACTGTCAAAGGTCATGATCCAGTTATACCTAAAATCCCACATCTATTTCATCCACATCCATGAGAAGTGCTACATTTATCTTGATCTTCCGATAGTTTCCGCACAGCTTCATGTAGATAACTAAATAGATTTACTCATAATTTATCAACCTAACAGGAAAACACACACCACCATTTAGACTAAACATTGAAAGCAAGTGTTGTTTATTGCACTTATGTATGGTTAGATGATGCTTTATATAACATTAATATTTACTTCACAGCAGTCAACTGTTTAATCATAGCCTGGCCCCTCTGCTGTCTTTTGACCTTGGTTTCTGTTTATACACCCACCACCCACCACACAGTTCATATTACTGCTCTGCTGAGGGTCTTTTAACTCACTTGCCTTTATCCCTCTGTATATGTAATGTTTTTGCAATTATGTGTTATGCACTAGTGTGAATTTTTTTTACACCATGTAAAGGTGCAGTAGGCTGCTCTTTATGCGTGCCCCTCATGTTCAATTTAGGCTACTATTGCATCTGAACTTTTTCTCCGGGATCAAAGAAGTCTATTTATATATCCTTAGGTGTACGCTGCCCCCTGGTGGTCATGAGCGCATGACACATTGCAATCCATTGTAGATTGTAGATTCCAGCAATCGCTTTTTGTGGCTCGAAATGGCTGATGTACTGACTCCACTGTAAAAACAATTCTTTGTGTCTCTGAGGACAGGTTATTGTGTTCCCAGTTATGCTCATGAAGTTTAGAAGAAAAGCATGCACTCAGTCAGACAGGGTTTAATAGCCAATACATGCCAATGAAATAGAATGACTCATATGCATCATGTTCACAGCAAAGGAAAAGCTTGGTAGGCCATAAAGCACAATAATAATGTGAAGCTTAGCACCCTCTCACTAACAGAGTCCATACTTCATGATAGTCCATACTTAATAATAGTTCATTCTTCATAATAGTCCATACTTCATGATAGTCCATAATTAATAATCCCGTTTCTGGTTTAGATTTATTTAATGTCCATTCACAGTCAGTTTTTCAGTGTCAGGGGAAAAAGCAAAAATCAAAAATTCAAAAACAAAGGTGTAATATTAAATGTAATATAATTTTATTATTTTTTCACTGCACTACCACTTAATCTTCCATCATTCTCCTCAAAACACAGAGTTACGTCTGGCTCCTCCCAATAAAATGTATGCCTGCAGGAGATATTTCTGAGATATTGCATGAGATCATTGACTTGCACAATATTTTCCATTCTTTCTCAAAATATTATATTAGCAGGAAGTATGT
Organism: Brachyhypopomus gauderio; assembly: GCF_052324685.1. NCBI lineage: Eukaryota > Metazoa > Chordata > Actinopteri > Gymnotiformes > Hypopomidae > Brachyhypopomus > Brachyhypopomus gauderio. The sequence goes on along the minus strand of NC_135222.1, from coordinate 4,423,094 downwards.
GATTATATTCATACTTCTGCTGTTTAGTCAAGCATTTTTGGGCTCTACTTTTTTATCCTGCCACCTAATCACCGTTTGGGAATTTAATGACACTTTATTTGGCGCTATCTAAGACGGCATAACTAACGCTAATTCACTCAGTTAATGTCGAACCATAAACTGCCTTATATTGTATATTCATGAACTGTAAAATCAACTGAGCCTCCCACACTTCACTAGTTCCTGTAGTTTAAGCACAATTCGAGTAATTGAAATCACACACAAATACAAATGATCAATTTTTGGATACGAGCAGAAGGTTAAACTTTCGTTTTATTGCAGAAAATGAGCCCGAAATGGTTCGAATTTCTTTCTGGAGTTTAAGTGACACCCAATTCAAGGATTTGTAGCAAGCGTTTTACTGCGGAAAATTGGGCTCTGAACTCAAGCTGAGGGCAGCATCGTTCTCTAGACTTAGTGAAGACAGTGTGGATGATAAATACGTCTTTTTAACCGCAGTCATTGTTTTCATTTGACATTATAATGTAGCAATAATGCAATTTGCTGATTTTGTTGTGTAGCCTAGCTAATACATTGATATTTTAGAAACTGCCAAATCATTGACTTTGCCACGTTTAGCTCCTGCTTCTAGTCAAAGCCTGTCAGGGAGGCCTATACCTTGATAACCAAATATGAGCTAGCCCTAGCTAACGCTAATAGCTGTAATGTAAGTATGTTCCATATGTAAGAAATTCAGAGATACCGCTCTAAATCAGGGGCGGATCTACGGCCGGGCCTCGGTGGGCCAGGCCCACCCTGATTGGCAGCTGGGCCCGCCTAATCACAAGCTCGGAATACAGTTTTCCATATGAAAATAAACTATAATAGATTTTTATGTATATATTTAAACATTTGTTCAGTTTCACAACAATCGCTAAACGCCCCCCCCCCCCCCGCTCAACAACTAACTAACAACTTACGCCACCCCCCCGCCAATAACTTACGTTCGCCCCAACCCCCCCCCCCCCCCCCCCCCCCCCCCCCCCCCCCCCCCCGCTCAACAACTAACTAACAACTTACGCCACCCCCCCGCCAATAACTTACGTTCGCCCCCCCCCGAAATTTTCTGACGCCCCCATAACTGTATATGTCCTGGCGCCGGCCCACCCCAATTACACTTTGGCCCGTCCAAAAACTGCCGGCTGCATCCGCCACTGCTCTAAGTACGTTATTAAAATGTGAAATGTGGCAGCCTCTAACTTTAATCTGATAATTTGGTTATTTAAACACATCTTATCGGCTTTAAATCTCTTCAGGTTCATACGAGCCTGCTCCATAGTGACTGAGTGGGTGTTTGACACTGGGACTGTCCACACCCACACAACAAAATGGTAAAAGGCCAAACAAACCAACAATAAGGATACTGTCATTTTAGAAATAAAAATGGAAAGTAACTGGAATATACTCCATTCTTAGTGGAAATATTTATTTTTGACAGATAAAAAAAAAACAGTTGTACAGGGCCTTTAAAGAATGGTCTCTGTTTAAACCTAGTTCATATCAGTACAATGGGTTTCACAACTTGTTTATGAAATGTGAAAATACCAGCATGGCTCCCATCCTCAACATATTGTGTGTGAGAGACCGAGCACATAAACACTGAGATTGGCACTTTCACTGGTTCAATGGTAAAGTATAAAGTTGCATAAAGATGTTTTGCAGCTTATTCATTAAGATCATCTTCCTTTGTTTTGCTCCATATTGTGACTGTTACAAGATAAACATTTTTGAACAATGCACATTACATGCAGTTTTCTATGAAAAAAATGAGGTCAAGTTGAAATTGTTACAGGCTAAATGAAAAATGGCCTGTAACAGCTTGATATGAACATTGATGCTCATATGCCGGTCTGACCCTTAGCTAAATACAGAGTGTGACCTTTCATGTTCTTTCTACAAAGTAAAACGTTCAGTGTTAAATGAACATCTACAGTGTTCATTAGTATCCAGATTACCTTAATAAACACTGACTGACATTCAACACGTGTGACTTCACTGAAGATGTTTAAACACCACTTACATCAGAGATTTCAGAACGAAGGACTGACTACGTTATCTGGAAAACACTTAAGCCATGGTGTTGAAACGAGGCTGCAAAATTTGAAATGTGCAATGCAGAACACCAGGGGAAATACTTCTAAAATAGTAAAGGAAGAGGTTATAGACATATTTCCTTATGCAAATTCATAGCTAGAATTCTGAGTGTAAGAATGAACAGTGGTATAAGAAAAAGCAATATTTAAAACCTGGACTTGCCAAGAGTGTGGTTCCATGATGTGCTTACATGAACAGATGCATCACAGACTTTTCATAATTTGTGTAAGGGACTGTGAATGGTTTTAATTGAAAAGTGAAAATTTTTGTTGTCTTCAAGAGATTTCCATGCATGTACATTTACATTTATCAGCCCGCTAAATAATCTCTTGGGTTAGCACAGAACAATGAGCGTTGTGTATCTCTGGGCTTCAGTGACGTACCTGATCAAGAGCCTTGAACATACAGAAAAGAAAACTGAACAAAATCTTAATTTTGTAATTTACTGGGATATAATAACATGAATGAAGTACACGATAAACAAGAACATGTGTGTGCTGCTTAAATGTGAAATGATATCTTGTTAACTGTGAAATCTAGGAAAACTCTTTTCTATAGTGACAGTAGCTACTTCCTGTTCTAATGCCAATGGTAGGCCATGTGGGCGTGCGTATGACGAGCAGTAAACAAGCCACTTGACAAGTTACACGTGAAAAACACTAGATTCACAAGATTCGCAGAATCGCAAGATGTGACAAGGCTGTTTGAGGTTGTGGGCACATTTCACGTTTGAGAAACACAGCTTGTGCTGATCCTAAGATCATGTTATGGTACACCTAACTCAAAAGACATTTCTGGGAAATAAAGAAGTTTTGATCAGCAAATCTGTGTAGCTCTGCAGGCAGTCTGCATCTCAGTCATAGCCTGTATCTCCATCAAATCGTTTACTTTTCATTATATTTTGGGGAATGTCTTGTGCTTTGGCATTTTCTCTATGTTGACCAAAACTTGCCTCTTTAAAAGCAGTCTAACCGCAGTCCTTTCCCACTGACCCTAAATCAGTTTTACAGTTTCCGATAAAGCAGTTAACTGGGGGTATATATGCACGTGCAGGTCAAAGATCAGCAAACCTGCCACTTTTGCTAGTATCTGGACCTGGTGACTTTATCAGAGAGATACATGCTTGCCCCTCCCCTGCTATCCTGCTTGTACGTGGCTGTGGGTGACTGCTAGGTTAAATGGTGTGCAGTGCCAGCACTGTTATTGTGAGTTCCCTGCACATGAATCATCATGTTCTCCTCTTTAAGTGTAGACACAAACCATGGGTCAAACTACCATTTACAAGGACACGTGTAAAGAGACAGACGTCATGTCTACTCTGTCTGTTGGTTTCAACAGAAACACTGAATGTGTTGCTAGCGTGTGACAGCTATGTGCAGATAACCTGTACAGTTTCAATAGTAAGTTACATATTGTTTATTAAGTTATAGTAAACCATTCTTTTGTTGTCACCTAACTGAACACACTGCACCAGATCATTACCTGATTGTAATTTTTTTAACAGTAGGCTACTGCTGAAGGTGGTTTTAAGATGCCTTCTGTAGCTGGATTTTAAATGACTAGAAATCCAACTTCTTTTGTAAAATACCAGTACTGAAAAAGCTCCTGCTTATATTATATCGTAGATTACGAAAAAATGTAAATGTATTGATATCTGTTTTTAAAAGGGGGACAAACAATAACCCAAACTTTTTACTTTGAGAAGAGATGTTAAAGTATGATTTTTCAACTTTTGATGAGTTCTATTACTTTTCCGACACGAATCACATATAAAAATAAATTATAATAGAAAAAGAATTTAAAATAACTTAATAAATGGGCTAAGTATACTTTATGATAAAACATCGTGAACTCTCATCACTGTTGGTATAACGTTGCAACAATAAACCAAGAAGTTGAAGTAGTCCTACACAACATCCGGGCATTCCACCGCTTGCGCAGAATCGGAATGGCGGAGGTAAGTCAACGAAGGGGCTTGAGGAGGAAAAGAACGATTAAATGATCCTTGTGCTGTAATGCGTTTAAAAGCGTGTTTCATAAAATGCGTCGGCTTACGACGATGGCACTATTACCAGTTGATCGCGTGAGAGCACGGCGGGCCTCCGTAGAGATAATGAGGAAGTTAGAAGTGTGTACTCTTCTCCGTCTCGCCGCGTCCTCTGCGTTGAAGAACCCTTCCCAGTTTGCGTGATCGTGCGCTGTAGGAACCACCAGCACACGCCGGCTTTACCGTGGTGCTGAACTGTGTTACACGCCCAACGGGAGCGGGTACGGTTCCTGAAGTTTCTCATAGAAACAAATAGAGACGTGATTAGACAGTGTCACTGGTTCTCTGATTCACGCGGTCCCCCCACCCCCTCCAAAACTATTTCCTTGTCCCAGCGGTTGAGAGCGTGAGGAGCGTTCAGCACCCACTGAGCAGGAAAGCGCCCTGGTCATCATCTCATCATCTCCTCCTCCTCCTCCACGCAGCCTTGCTCCGCCGAGAACTTATCTACAACTGCATGTCTTGTATCTATCTATAGGGAGTTTTCCACTTTAAACGAACTCCATCGCACTGTAAGTGAGTGTTGATGCCGTGCCGTGGTAGTTTCAACGTTCTGAGATGTTCAGCCTAACAGTTGCCCGTTGACGTTTATCTCGGTTTCTACTGATTATCTTAACAGAGCAGTCTAGGCCCCGCGGGTCGATTGAACTGTGGATCGATCCATCGAAGCGTAGTTATGCCACTGTGCAATGCAAAGACTTTCGTGGACCTGAAAAGGATCCCAGGTTTGATAGGCCAGCACTGCTAGGCTACATGTGTTGTTTCCCGTTTTTACATTTTAAAGAACGTTGTAAAGAGGACGAGAAGCTAGAAGAAGTTTAAATCCGCCCCAAACTCTTGATTCTTTTATGCAGTGACGTTACAGTGAACTTCTAAAAACATATCGTTACTTCTTGCTCCATGGTTTAAGTACTGCTGTTGTGTGGTAGAAGATTCCCAGCTATTGTTTGTGGTCATTACAACACACTTTATAAACTTTGATATCTGGCATGATGCTTAAGTTCTCCCCCTTTCATGGAGAGTCTTTTAATCATTTGCTGTGGTGTTCCAGCTGTGCGAATGGGCTCCACAGATCACAGGCAGGGCCTAGCACGCGTTGGTTGCCTGGGCTATGCCACGCCTATGGAGCTGGCCCCTCTGCTGCCCGCATCCCTAGAGGAGCAGGAGAGGACCCCGGGGGCCCGGGACCTTCAGCCCAACACCATGGCCGCCAGAGCCCGTTCGGTGAGTAGAAACGTCCTGCCTTTTTGGTCACTCGTCAGTGGGTTTTATGTTTTTAGGCGGTCAGACGGGCCGCTGCGTTTGCCGCGAAGGTGAAAGGAAGTGGTTGGAGGCACGCAGTCTCCCTCTGGTTCATTGTCCTGTGGAGAAATCTGAATAGGCTCGCTTCAGAAACGATCGTGCTGTTACCACTGGCAGTAAGTAAAGGAAAGTCAGCTTGTTGATGAAATGCATGGCAAGGCCACTACACACTACCTCCAACATGGCGTCAAGAATAATGTTGTATACCTTGGATCATCTGCGATTGTTTTTGAGTTTAATGGATGTTTTAAGAAGTACTAGTTGCAGAATTCAAAATGGCTGCCATGGTGGTTGTTTTTAGTGTCTTCTCAACAGTCACTACTGTTCATACTGCCAACCCAACAACAACGATTTCTTTTTTCCTGCAGTTGATATAGATTATAGTTCACAGTGAGGAACTAATCGGATGTGTGAACAGACTCTGAGGCTCTTGATATCAGGAGTGTCATATTGAAAATTTGGCAAGGTTGTCTGTTGCTGTGGTTGTGTTCTCCAAAATAAAGCCCAGTGCCTTGAGTACAATATAAATAATGTACAAATCACAGTAACGGTACTAATAAAATCTGATTCATTTTGATAAATTATTTTAAGTTGCCAACTGCCAATTACAGCAATTAGCCTCTACAATATCCAGTCCAGAGTTCTGCTGACGTGTGAATGTGATCTGACCAGGCCAAATTGGGCCCTGCACCTTCAGTTTGAACCCTGAAGGCCCACTTTTAAAACATTCCGGTTAGCATAGGCATTTTTTTAGCTTTCTAAAAAAAATACAGTAGGTGTACATGTTAGCTCTCTAATAAGAGAGCTCTACATTAAGGCCAAATAACCAAACTGCAGTTGAAGTGCATCAAAGGGCTTCATGTTTGAATAAAAAAATTTGCACCACCCGTGACCATCGCAAATAGTGAAAAGGCCGAATTGCTCTTCACAAGCAGAAAAGTGGTCAGGATGAGCTACATCTCAGGAGTGTAGTGGCTCGTTTGGTTGTAGAATCCATGTGCTGTTGCGTTTGCGTTTAGCGATATAGAACATCTGTCTGGAGGTCCTGGACATGGACCCCAACTGAAGTCATCAATAGTGTTGTTCTATCCTCTGGATTGCTGGTGGATTTCGATGGGAGAGTCTCTGATTGACTTGAATGCCTGGGTTCTCTGTTGACCTTGGCATTTTTGCAGACCACTGAGATATATTCATGGTGCATTTGCATTTTTGCTGACCGGCCCCTTTTCTGTCTTAGTTTTCGTAACCACAAGGGAATTGTACACTTGCAGATATGTCCAAAAAAATTCAGAAAGGCAAAAAACATTTTGCACCTCGACATACTACGTACCCATGCTGATTGACTGGCAAGCAAATGTCAAGCAGGGCAGTTTTTGGAAAACATACTTTTGAAGCAGACTGTGTCTGGGATTTTCCCTCAGAAATTGTAATTCAGTATTTTTGATGCTGAAGTTTCTGGAACACGTCTTTACCTGTGATCCAGGTGTACGTAAGTATGTGTCTTGGATCAGCATTCAAAAGATTGCAAGTTAAAATGTCCTGTCATCAGCTGTAATAGTCTTTCTTGTTCTGTAAGGTCCTCTGCTCTTGGGGAATATCAGCTGGGGTTGGCGGCTTAAACGTTTTGGCTGTTTATCCAGTTGCTTTTTCTGCCTTCTGATGGTCAACTTGACTTGTTTTGACACAGTTTTTTCTTTTTTGGCCCTCATGTTGTCCGTGACATGAATGCATTGGTACTGCAAATGAACAAACTTAAATATATTTGCCAAATAAGAAGCAATTGCAAATATCTGGTTCAATAAAATGAAGTCAACATGTATTAAACATTTGCAAAATCTTAAATGCAAAATGTAGTTATGGGTTTTGCAATTGCTGGTACCTTAAAATATGTAATAGATTTAGTCAAATCAGATCCCTGAAAGTCACCTCTAGAACTTCTATCTTCTGATTATCCAGATGTTCAGTTAACTACCAACAATTATACAGTCCAGAACTGGTATTTAGATTTGAGGTTTAGACCATGGGCCTAAAAGGTTCAAATGAAGTGGTTGAATACTTTAAAAAGCTTGAGTTAGTCTTTCATAGGGTTCAGTCATTGTTATTGTCTTCAGTAATTCTCTTCATGCATTGTGGTGGTGTAAACTAACCACAAAAACAACAAACCTCTTAATACCCAAAGCACTGGAGAAAAACCACAATATATAATACACACATCAAATCACTGTGACCACAGTAATGTTTCATTCATTCTTATATATATATATATATATATGTGTGTGTGTGTGTGTGTGTGTGTGTGTGTGTGTGTGTGTGTGTGTGTGTGTGTGTGTAATATGTACATATATATTTTAGTTTAAAACTGCAAAGTGAATGAACAAAGGAGAAGTCCAAATCAAATGTGCAAGACGGTTTCATACACCATGGCAAGACTGAGCACAGCAGTGAGATACAAGGTATTTATTCATACTGCATCAGCAAGGACTCTCCCAGGCCAAAGTTTCAAAGCACTCTCTCTTGGTCTGTACACGTTCTATGCTACACAAGCTCACTTGAAGTAGCAGAGACATGGGCGATATTGAGGACTGTAGATGCAGTTGTAGGCCAAGGAAACGTTGTCCTCAGATGAGGGACATATCATGCTTGCATCACTTCGAATATCGGAATATGTCCATGAGATCCAGGCACACCCAAGTACTGTCTGGAGACGTTTGGTATTTCTGGAAGAACTACACCCAAAAAGACGGGGAAACAAGACCAAGCAACTCAACCATGATAATATAGGACGTGGGGTGCATAGTAACTGTAGGAGGAGCTTTGGAGTGATGAGTCTAAATGTGAAATGCTTGACTGTAACAGAAGGCAGTTTGTTTGCAGATATATAAATCCAAATGTACAGCCAGTGTCATAAGAACCATAATCGGCATAAAGAAGAACAAGTAGTCCTGGAAGTGATGCGATGACCCCCACAGAGCCCTGATCGCAGCATCATTAAGTCTGTCTAGGATTACAAGAAGATGCACGCTTTATATATTTGAAGTGAAATAAGAGAAAGTGGCTCATGTTGTCAGAGTAAGATCAGAAAAGATCATGTCGTCTTTATCAACACTGGGAGCGTTCTGCCTGCCAAAGAAAACAAATTAAATTACTGTTTTCCTGGATTGTCCTCTTGGTTTGTAACAAAGCAGCACAAAAATGACAATAATTCAAAAAAAGAAAAAAAATTTATTGGTTGATCACCATTTTTACAAGCTTCTAGACAAACAGTCTGTTTAAAGACCCCATCTTCATTAAATTGAGATTACTGTCATAGAGAGGCATGCTGTCAGCGATGGTGTGATATGTTCATGCAAAATACATTTGACACCTAATTTAACAATGAATTATTCATTTAGATAATGGTGCTTTGATCAGTGTTGCACTTAATGAGACAGTAACTTGCTGTCTTGATGTTCCTTTGTCAAAAGACATCAGCCTCAGGTCAGACTCGTTTCAGGCCAGCATCATGGTGGGACATGGGGGGATAGCATGGAGGAGTTGTGCTTGTTTGAGCAGGCCAAAACTGCAATCCCTACAACACCCACCCCCCATACACACACAACTTTTTTCAAAGTTAGAAATATAATTTTTATTATTAAAAAAGTGGGGTTTTTTTGTTTTTGTTTTTTTACTTCTAATACATCTGCTGTTTTGGAAAGCTGTTGAAGTGAAAATGTGAAGGTGCTCAAAGTATCAAAAATGCAAAAGTCAAGGACTTTTGAAAAAGTCCTTATCTTCACAAAATGACACCCAAGTACAATAACATGTCTGAATTGTTACAGTGTTGCTTTCCAGTTGTAATTGCCAGCTTTACTCCAAAATATCTTCCATGTCAGGTAGATGCCTGTTATGGTCAGGTAACCTTACTTATCTAAATAGCAGCTATTGGTATCTAAGAAGAATATGAGATGGGTCGGATAAGGCTGGAAACATACTTGCTGTTTGCCCATGCGTTCGCGTAGACAACGTTCGCGTACGCGTCGCGTTAACTATTGGAGGACGTGCAAGACCTACGCGCCAAACCGACGCAGGATACGCGAAGCAGCCATGATGCGTACGCGAACGCGTAGTTAACAGCAAGTATATCTTAGCCTTTAATCTAAATGATTATTTTTACCAGGGCCCGGGTCTGTGGGACAATAGAGGGCGGGGCAGAAAATGGTGGCATGTTATCAAGCGAGTTCAAACTTTTCATGTAATAACATTGCATGCTATCAGGTTGTCTGCAGCTTTGAGGATAAAGTTTGCACCCCCCTCAGAGATATCTGAAGCTCTACTCTTGACATGCTCTCTGATCTCCAAGTAATGTCTTTAAAGTATTTAACAAACAACATGAAATATATATACATGGAGTATGCTACAGTGTCATGTCTTTACTCAACAAGCTGCTTCAAAAGTCACCGTCATCGATGGGATTAAGTATGTCACCTCATATTTAGTAACTAGCGGAGCGTCCTTTATTGACAGGAACCTTAAGCACACACTTCCTTCAGCTACTGAACAGTCCTGCTAAGCCAAGAGGCTTTTTGTCCCAGGCCTCTGCTCAAAACAGTTTCAGCTCATGTATATTTTTGGGATATCTGGCTTGAATCGCCTGTTTTAGATCATCCCACAGTATTTCAATTGGAGTGTGGTCAGGACTATGACTTGGAAACACGGAAAAACACGGAATTCATTTAATATGCTTAAAATGCAGGATTCCTTCTGTTTGTGTTGTGCTGTTGTTAATTTAGTCCCACGTTGTGGATCGTCATGTTGTGTGACCCAATCTCTTTTCGGTTTTAGGTCACAGTCGTTTCTGACAATCTTTCTCCGCTCTATACAACCTTGATTTGATTCTCATTTTATTGTGGTGATTGTTGGCTGACTAGGGCCCGAGGAACAGAGCCCACCCACATACCCACACCACTGTGCCTCCTTCCCCATCACAATTAGGATTAGGTTTTGGTGATGACATGCAGTGTTTTGTTTAAGCACAAGTCTGTAAACAGACTATTGTGTATCTTTGGTCTTTTGTTACAGTAGAGACACAGTTCATCCACGTGACAGCAGTGAGATTTTCTTTTTTGTTCTTCTTTTTCTTGGGAGCAGGAACAGATCTCCCATGAACACCAAGCATGTTCACTTTGTGTTTAGCTAATGAACACAGATGGTGTCAAGTGCAAAAGACGGCTCCAGTTCCTTAGCTGTCCCTGTAGGGTTCTTGTCTGCTTGGGTGAGGGTCCGCCTGCATGCCCTTACACCACCCGTCTTGGGTGAGGGTCCGCCTACATGCCCTTACACCACCCGTCTTGGGTGAGGGTCCGCCTACATGCCCTTACACCACCCGTCTTGGGTGAGGGTCCGCCTGCATGCCCTTACACCACCCGTCTTGGGTGAGGGTCCGCCTGCATGCCCTTACACCACCCGTCTTGGGTGAGGGTCCGCCTGCATGCCCTTACACCACCCGTCTTGGGTGAGGGTCCGCCTACATGCCCTTACACCACCCGTCTTGGGTGAGGGTCCGCCTACATGCCCTTACACCACCCGTCTTGGGTGAGGGTCCGCCTGCATGCCCTTACACCACCCGTCTTGGGTGAGGGTCCGCCTGCATGCCCTTACACCACCCGTCTTGGGTGAGGGTCCGCCTGCATGCCCTTACACCACCCGTCTTGGGTGAGGGTCCGCCTACATGCCCTTACACCACCCGTCTTGGGTGAGGGTCCGCCTGCATGCCCTTACACCACCCGTCTTGGGTGAGGGTCCGCCTACATGCCCTTACACCACCCGTCTTGGGTGAGGGTCCGCCTACATGCCCTTACACCACCCGTCTTGGGTGAGGGTCCGCCTGCATGCCCTTACACCACCCGTCTTGGGTGAGGGTCCGCCTACATGCCCTTACACCACCCGTCTTGGGTGAGGGTCCGCCTACATGCCCTTACACCACCCGTCTTGGGTGAGGGTCCGCCTGCATGCCCTTACACCACCCGTCTTGGGTGAGGGTCCGCCTGCATGCCCTTACACCACCCGTCTTGGGTGAGGGTCCGCCTGCATGCCCTTACACCACCCGTCTTGGGTGAGGGTCCGCCTACATGCCCTTACACCACCCGTCTTGGGTGAGGGTCCGCCTGCATGCCCTTACACCACCCGTCTTGGGTGAGGGTCCGCCTACATGCCCTTACACCACCCGTCTTGGGTGAGGGTCCGCCTACATGCCCTTACACCACCCGTCTTGGGTGAGGGTCCGCCTGCATGCCCTTACACCACCCGTCTTGGGTGAGGGTCCGCCTACATGCCCTTACACCACCCGTCTTGGGTGAGGGTCCGCCTACATGCCCTTACACCACCCGTCTTGGGTGAGGGTCCGCCTGCATGCCCTTACACCACCCGTCTTGGGTGAGGGTCCGCCTACATGCCCTTACACCACCCGTCTTGGGTGAGGGTCCGCCTGCATGCCCTTACACCACCCGTCTTGGGTGAGGGTCCGCCTGCATGCCCTTACACCACCCGTCTTGGGTGAGGGTCCGCCTACATGCCCTTACACCACCCGTCTTGGGTGAGGGTCCGCCTGCATGCCCTTACACCACCCGTCTTGGGTGAGGGTCCGCCTGCATGCCCTTACACCACCCGTCTTGGGTGAGGGTCCGCCTACATGCCCTTACACCACCCGTCTTGGGTGAGGGTCCGCCTGCATGCCCTTACACCACCCGTCTTGGGTGAGGGTCCGCCTACATGCCCTTACACCACCCGTCTTGGGTGAGGGTCCGCCTACATGCCCTTACACCACCCGTCTTGGGTGAGGGTCCGCCTGCATGCCCTTACACCACCCGTCTTGGGTGAGGGTCCGCCTACATGCCCTTACACCACCCGTCTTGGGTGAGGGTCCGCCTACATGCCCTTACACCACCCGTCTTGGGTGAGGGTCCGCCTGCATGCCCTTACACCACCCGTCTTGGGTGAGGGTCCGCCTGCATGCCCTTACACCACCCGTCTTGGGTGAGGGTCCGCCTGCATGCCCTTACACCACCCGTCTTGGGTGAGGGTCCGCCTACATGCCCTTACACCACCCGTCTTGGGTGAGGGTCCGCCTGCATGCCCTTACACCACCCGTCTTGGGTGAGGGTCCGCCTACATGCCCTTACACCACCCGTCTTGGGTGAGGGTCCGCCTGCATGCCCTTACACCACCCGTCTTGGGTGAGGGTCCGCCTACATGCCCTTACACCACCCGTCTTGGGTGAGGGTCCGCCTACATGCCCTTACACCACCCGTCTTGGGTGAGGGTCCGCCTGCATGCCCTTACACCACCCGTCTTGGGTGAGGGTCCGCCTACATGCCCTTACACCACCCGTCTTGGGTGAGGGTCCGCCTACATGCCCTTACACCACCCGTCTTGGGTGAGGGTCCGCCTGCATGCCCTTACACCACCCGTCTTGGGTGAGGGTCCGCCTACATGCCCTTACACCACCCGTCTTGGGTGAGGGTCCGCCTGCATGCCCTTACACCACCCGTCTTGGGTGAGGGTCCGCCTGCATGCCCTTACACCACCCGTCTTGGGTGAGGGTCCGCCTACATGCCCTTACACCACCCGTCTTGGGTGAGGGTCCGCCTGCATGCCCTTACACCACCCGTCTTGGGTGAGGGTCCGCCTGCATGCCCTTACACCACCCGTCTTGGGTGAGGGTCCGCCTACATGCCCTTACACCACCCGTCTTGGGTGAGGGTCCGCCTGCATGCCCTTACACCACCCGTCTTGGGTGAGGGTCCGCCTACATGCCCTTACACCACCCGTCTTGGGTGAGGGTCCGCCTGCATGCCCTTACACCACCCGTCTTGGGTGAGGGTCCGCCTACATGCCCTTACACCACCCGTCTTGGGTGAGGGTCCGCCTGCATGCCCTTACACCACCCGTCTTGGGTGAGGGTCCGCCTACATGCCCTTACACCACCCGTCTTGGGTGAGGGTCCGCCTGCATGCCCTTACACCACCCGTCTTGGGTGAGGGTCCGCCTGCATGCCCTTACACCACCCGTCTTGGGTGAGGGTCCGCCTACATGCCCTTACACCACCCGTCTTGGGTGAGGGTCCGCCTGCATGCCCTTACACCACCCGTCTTGGGTGAGGGTCCGCCTACATGCCCTTACACCACCCGTCTTGGGTGAGGGTCCGCCTACATGCCCTTACACCACCCGTCTTGGGTGAGGGTCCGCCTGCATGCCCTTACACCACCCGTCTTGGGTGAGGGTCCGCCTACATGCCCTTACACCACCCGTCTTGGGTGAGGGTCCGCCTACATGCCCTTACACCACCCGTCTTGGGTGAGGGTCCGCCTGCATGCCCTTACACCACCCGTCTTGGGTGAGGGTCCGCCTGCATGCCCTTACACCACCCGTCTTGGGTGAGGGTCCGCCTGCATGCCCTTACACCACCCGTCTTGGGTGAGGGTCCGCCTACATGCCCTTACACCACCCGTCTTGGGTGAGGGTCCGCCTGCATGCCCTTACACCACCCGTCTTGGGTGAGGGTCCGCCTACATGCCCTTACACCACCCGTCTTGGGTGAGGGTCCGCCTACATGCCCTTACACCACCCGTCTTGGGTGAGGGTCCGCCTGCATGCCCTTACACCACCCGTCTTGGGTGAGGGTCCGCCTACATGCCCTTACACCACCCGTCTTGGGTGAGGGTCCGCCTACATGCCCTTACACCACCCGTCTTGGGTGAGGGTCCGCCTGCATGCCCTTACACCACCCGTCTTGGGTGAGGGTCCGCCTACATGCCCTTACACCACCCGTCTTGGGTGAGGGTCCGCCTGCATGCCCTTACACCACCCGTCTTGGGTGAGGGTCCGCCTGCATGCCCTTACACCACCCGTCTTGGGTGAGGGTCCGCCTACATGCCCTTACACCACCCGTCTTGGGTGAGGGTCCGCCTGCATGCCCTTACACCACCCGTCTTGGGTGAGGGTCCGCCTGCATGCCCTTACACCACCCGTCTTGGGTGAGGGTCCGCCTACATGCCCTTACACCACCCGTCTTGGGTGAGGGTCCGCCTGCATGCCCTTACACCACCCGTCTTGGGTGAGGGTCCGCCTACATGCCCTTACACCACCCGTCTTGGGTGAGGGTCCGCCTGCATGCCCTTACACCACCCGTCTTGGGTGAGGGTCCGCCTACATGCCCTTACACCACCCGTCTTGGGTGAGGGTCCGCCTGCATGCCCTTACACCACCCGTCTTGGGTGAGGGTCCGCCTACATGCCCTTACACCACCCGTCTTGGGTCCTAAGTGGAATAGCAATGGTGCTCAGGTCCTTGAGTTTATAGTCCGTGGCTGACCATGAGGCTGATGGAGACCCGTAGAAACCCTTTTGTCTTAAAGGCACTGAAGGGCCTTTTGATCTGGTCATATTGCACTTGAACAGAATTCTGTTATGAAATGCAGCCACCACAGTTGTGTGGTTTTCCTCAAATGGCAGGATGCCAAACCTCCACCTGCTCTGCCTGCTACACCTCAACTAGCCCTTGTTCTAAGAGTCAATCCACATTTTCTATCAATCTACATTTTTATATCAATCTACATTTTTCTATCATTTTCTACAGATATGGCCTTGTGCAATCCTTTCAGTGTTTGTGTGTGTTGTGTTTAATATGATTCATTACTTATTGTTTTGACTTGAATGAAGATCTGTGTGTGTGTGTGTGTGTGTGTGTGTGTGTGTGTGTGTGTGTGTTTGTAGGGTGGTGAGCTGCCTCTAGAGGAGCTGCTGGCCCTCTATGGCTACGACATGTCCCACCCTGTGTTACAGCAGCAGCCGCAGGCCGGCCAGACTGCCACCACGCTGCCCGAGACTACAGTGGACAAAGTGAGAATCAGCCGGGCCCTCTGCCATCGTAGTGACTAGAAATTTTTATCAATGTCATAGTTTTTACCCCCTTTTCCCCCAAACTTTCATGTTCTAGCACTGTCTAACATGGTTAGACTCTGTTGTCTTAACAGACCCTAATGGTTTTAACATATTTGTTGTGGTTTCATTCTGATGTGTAACATGGTCTAACAGTGTTAACAATATCATTGTGTGTATTTTACTTTGAGATGTCACGTGTCATCGTCATTTAGTGGTTTTGTGTGTCGAAACAATCTCGCAGTGTTGCCAGAATAAAGCTGTGTTTGTGCTGTTTAGGACAATGCTAAGAGCCGTAGCGAGGCTGTAACTCCATTTCTGATTGGCTAATGGAGTCAATTTGCTTGTTCAGATCGCTAAGGATCTGTTCTCAGGAGAGGAGGACGAGGACACACGGTCTTCAGCTGATGACCTCACGGCCTCCGTCACCTCTCATGCTGCTGATCTCGTGCGGTGCCATATAAAAGGTATGATGTCACATCCACCAATGATGAAGTCACACTATGACTGCCTGGGCACATCATAGGTGAATATGTGAATTTCTTATGCGGTTCCATATTTTGAATGTGGCCTGAATCGCTTAACTTCCGAAACCTACACCACAGTCATCCCATTTATCTGAGCGTCTTCTTGTGTGTCAGTCTCCACTCAAGACCTTCCGGTTGAAGACAAGGAATCAGCAGTCAGCTCCTCAGAAGAAGATTCAGACGGCACGTCCATCCCCTCCAATGATGGACGCAAGGTAGGTTTTTGTACTTCGCACCAACTCGTTTTTTGAACCTTTCCCTGGTTGGGGACTGCACTTAAATTGCAAATACAGCTTTCAGTAGTGCAAACTTGATTAAAAAAAATTGAATAACCAAAATACTAAGCTGGTGAAGAACTGAGCTGTTCAGTGTTGACTTCTCCTCCAGGACATCATGGTGGGTCCGCAGTACCAGGCCTGCATCCCCCTGCTCTCCTCAACCACATGCTGTGAGAGAGGTGAGGCTGCTTCTCCACTTCCCGCCCCCTTTGCACCGTGTCCCACACGGCTCCCCACACGTGTCCGCCTTGTCCTGCCAGCAGGCGAGGGTGAGGACCAGCTGCTGTGGACACCGGCCATGCTGTCCTCCCCGGCCGTGGAGGAGTTCCTGCTGCAGGCGCAGAGGCGTCTGGGTGGGGACGTGGACAGGGACACCCTCACCCCAGGGGACCCAGTCAAGGACAATGAGCAGGTGAGACCAAATCCCTCATGGAGGAGGTTTATGGTGAGCTTTTAAAATGGTCAACACACATTTGCAAAGGAATATTGCTGAATTAATCAAAGGGAATTTCCCTATACATATTATGCCTGTTATTCAAACTACGAAAGAGTTTTGTTAGCAGTAACACACATTCTACAGTAGCCCATCGTTTATGGGTTGGAAATGGCGCGTTGTTTCACTAACGCCTCATTCTTCTCGTATCTGGCGTGTTTTTCAAGGCCCTCTACGAGCTGGTGAAATGCAACTTCAACACTGAGGAGGCTCTGAGGAGACTGTGCTTCAACGTGAAAGTGTTCAGTGGTGAGGGAGCCTCGTTCGGAGTAGCATTCCCATCGTAATCTGTAGATCAGCTTTTCCCGTCTTAGCCCATGTTTGTATTGTGCAACCTTTATTTAACTCCGCTAGGCTATATTGGAGACATTCTTCTTTGCGTTGGTGGTCTGCAAAGACGCATGTTGACTTAAACTTGAGCCCAGCTAAGAGGCCTCGTGTTGTCTCTTGCAGTGTTAAAGCTCTTGAATCCAGCTGTCGTTTGTGGTTGAAGCTCCTGTGTGTTTGTGAGGGGTTTGTGTATGCAGGAGTTCAGCTCACTGCCAGCTAACCTGGTTCCTTTCACAGAGGAGCTTTGTGCTTGGAGTGAGGAGGAGTGTCGAAACTTTGAACATGGCTACCGTGTCCATGGGAAGAATTTTCACCTCATACAGGCCAACAAGGTGAGTGACCATGCGATATGTGGAAGCACACTGACAATCACTTTGATAATAAATCCAGTTAAGAAGAACATTGCGTCCTACACGAGCTGTCTCCCTCTGTCTCCCTCTGTCTCCCCTCCACTCCTCCTTGCTCCCCCTCATCCTCCCTCTCTCACCCTGCCTCTTTTTCCTGCCTCTCTATCTCTTTCTTTCCTTCCCTCTCTCCCTCAGGTGCGCACGCGTTCCGTAGGCGAGTGTGTGGAGTACTACTACATGTGGAAGAAGTCCGAGCGCCACGAGTATTTCACTCAGCAGTCCACCAAGCTGGGACGCCGAAAGTACGCTCTGCAGTCAGGAAACATGTGCGTGGTGCTGTAGGTTCTCAGCCAATGCTGGTGTCCCTCACTAGCCGTGACGGTTAGCTTGGTCCCATAAACCTGCTTAATGATGGCTGTTCAGTAAACACCTACATTTCTGTTCCCATGTCTAGTGTTAAATTGAGCCTGTCTGAGCTTAATCCATTGACATTGTGTGTGTGTGTGTCAGGGAGGATGGAGATGGAGATGTTGAACATGGTGAGGTGGATGGATCCAGTTTGCAGCTCCGCCCTCCCTCCCCACCTCCTGCCCTGCAGGTGGAGCAGCAAGGTACCCACTTTGCACCTTCCTAACACCCTCCGAACCTCCTACTGCCTCCACCACACCTCCACCACACCTCCACCACACCCATGACTTACCGGTCACCTCCTCACCCTGCTCTTAAATCCTTTGTTTTTCCTCTGTTTCATCATCCCTCACCCACATCGTTGAGCCTCAACTCGCTGTGGAATCCCACACGCTTACTGGGTTGCGCTGTGAATTCTGATTTTCTCCATCTGTTTCTCCATTGGCTTGGTTTTGCCCATTGTGTCCCATTTGTTCTGTGCCTTTTTGTTTGTTTGTTTGTTTGTTTGCGTGGTTTTTGTTTCCCCGCGCGGGGGGGGGGTTGTCCAGAGGAGGCGAACCTGAGGTTGGCGGCTCAGGTGCAGGGCCGACCGCGAAGGAAACGCACCCCCCGTTTCCTCCTAAAGCCTTGAGTTCACTGCACACAGGCCACACGTACCGGTGAGGGCCCCCCAGGTAAACACACAGGCAGCAAGTGCCGGGCTGAGAGCGGATTACTCAAACCTTCATGTCCAACGTTTTCTGAAATACATTAAGCTGCCTTTTAGCCAAATGACTTCTGCAGTATATTGAATTGAGAAAAATCATATAAATCTGGATAAATTTGAAGTTGGTGGGAGGGGCATCCTTATCTAGGATGATTTTAAATATTAATGATAGTACAAAGTTCTTGTTTTATGATTGGTTATCTGAGGTTGGTCTCTGTAATACAGTATGTAGTCTAAGCTGTGGAGTGTGATGGTCAGAGTTTAACCAGTTTCACCAGACCAGGATTCCACTCTTTCCTTCCTCAGCTGCTCAGCGGGAGATCAGGGAGAAGGAGCTGTGTGCAGATCCACACTCCAGCCTGCAGAGGGAGCAGTTGCACAGCTGTTTTCCAACCCAGAGGCCCACTGTGGACCGTCTCAGCCCGGACAGCGTGGCGGCTCCCCCGTGCATTCACCCCTACGCCTGCGCTCACCCTCCCCAGCAGGATTCAGACTATCTGGGCTCCGGCCTCTACCACATCCACCTGGGCTCTTATGTTGGAAACGGTGCACCTGCTTGTTCTCCAATCAGACCCTCGGGGCCACACCAGACAGGGTTCTCTTTCCCCCACAGACCGGCTCCGCCTCCCGCCATTACCCCGTCCACCGCCGTCCCGGACTTCGATGCCATGGGCGGTTTGCTGTGCCCCTCCTCCGCCCTCTGCCCCGCCCAGCAGCCACACCCCCTCATGCAGTGATGACGGGCATGCTGACTGTTCTGGACAACATTCCGAGTCTAAGCCAGAGACCGCTAAACCCCCCAAACCCCCCAAACCCTCCACCCCCCGCTGCTGTTGGTGTGGGACCTGCTTTAATCTTCGTTAATCTTCATTTTTGCTTTGCTAAAACATGGCATCTCACACAGCCTTCAGGTGAACAAGGCATGAACTGTAGAAGCATTGTTGTGGAGAAAAAGAATGCTTATCTCAAAGACCTTTATGTCCACCTGTGAACGCTTGGTTTTTTAATCCAGTTCTGGTGTTTGCTTTTTCTCATATATCCTATCAGTTGGCTCTCTTTTGTTTGTAAACAGGTGGTTTTGTTCATGTTTTTGTTGTATGATACCAAAACTCCCAGCAGGAGTGACAGGATGGTCGTGACGTGATCCAGTGACCAGCCTTATCGACCATACCTCCTCTTTAGAGTCTTCAGTTTCTTCTGTGTGGTGACCGTGTTCAGCTGGGGTTTGTGTTCTGGCTTTTACCATGTCCTGCGCTGTCAAAAAAACAAAAAAAAAGTTAATAGAACTGTTGAAGCTTTGCTATCTGTTGGGCAGGTGTACTGTGGATGTTAAATCTCAATACCTATAGGCAAGAGCCATGTTTACCTGCTGCCTTGTGCCCCATTCAACCTGTCCGTTGTGCCACAGTGAACATGGGTGGGGCTTTTGGAGATCAGGCTGGGGTGTGTAGTGGTGAGTTAAGCTCCAATCAGGAACAAAGGTCTTTGGCACTACACAGGTGGAAGTTACTGACCAATCAGAAGGCGGTGTTGATCACGTATGATCGAACCAGAAGGAAATGTTTGTTAAAGGAAGAAAGACCTGGTGACACTAGCAGGGTAGTGTGTATTTCCTGGTTATTTATCTAAGCTTAAAATCTAAGCAAGCACACAATGTTCCAGGATGTGGATCTGTATGAATAAATACACCAGTGTGTTTTTGTATTTAGACTGACATGCTGGGGGGAACAAACCCATATTGGACAGGTGTGATGTGAAATGTGGAGAACCACGCAGGAACCCTTGGAGGAACCACGCAGGAACCCTTGGAGGAACCACGCAGGAACCCTTGGAGGAACCACGCAGGAACCCTTGGAGGAACCACGCAGGAACCCTTGGAGGAACCACGCAGGAACCCTTGGAGGAACCACGCAGGAACCCTTGGAGGAACCACGCAGGAACCCTTGGAGGACATGCGTGGAGGAAGCTGCTGCTCACTCTGTTTCTGTGGATCTGGTTTATGGATTGAATGTGACTGACTCCAGTCTGTAACATTGGAGGTTACATGTGAAATTGGCCTGGCCAGCATTTTAAATGATGCAGAGGACTCTAAATTGCTTGTTCTAACTATTAATTATCTGAATTTTTGATTGACAATGTTTTGTTTTTTAAAGGAGCAAAAGAACAAAGTATATGGTATAGAACACTGAGAAGTTGTGGTTCTTTCAGTTTTTGGATATCTTCTTGGATATTTGGAAAACATGGAGCTTCATTTTCTTGTTTTGTTTTTTCGTTCTTTTTTAACTTCTTCAATGCCTTCTAGTGGATGCCTCCTGTTCCTTTGGTTTGTGCTCTTGTCCGTAAAAGACTGAGAAGGGGCGTTTGCCCTAATGCAGTACTGTCTTCTCTTGTGGGGTCGTTTTAATAAGCATACGATGCATTTTCTGCATTTTCCTGATACAAGCTGCAGGCCCCAGTCTTCAGGGATGGACTGTCAGGGTCGGTCCAAATGTGATCAGCAGTGTATTCCTCCTGACAGTCATCAATCCACTGCCGTCAAAAATGGGTTTGGAAAACCTAGCAGGAGATTTTGATCGGGCTAACTTAAGTATTAGCAGAAGAGTTCTTTGAACCCCAATTTCTACTTCAAAAGAGCACACTTTATAAATGTCTTTCCTGATGTTTTTGTATATCTGTTTTCTACTACCTGCTTATTTTGCTTCTCTTCCTGTTCTTGGTGCTGGAGGGGCGCAGTGCAGAACAGTATGGTGACTCTTCCCTGCTCTCACACACCTGAGTTGAATTTCATTCAACTCTCTTCGATTGGCCAGGTTTACACACCTGATTCCACACCAGGTCACCAGGTTCAGCCATTATGTCCGAGTGGGGAAATCACCAAACCATGGTGGACGCTGGCCCACCAAGACCAGAGCTGGTGACACCTGCTGTAAAATAAGCTTTTTGGTTATACTATGATTCTTGATTTCAGCATCACACCAAGCGACAATTCAGTTGCTTGGCAACTGGAAATACTGGTTGTTCAGAGAGTGTCAAAATAAAACCTCCTAGCTAACCAATTGCTGTTTAATGATAAAGTTGAGGTCTCGTGAATGTGCACTTCTTTGAGGTGTTTGATGGTGGACCTCTTGGTAAATATCAGTTTTTCACACTTTTTAATCATAAATTACATATTTCCTTTGTGCATATGCCTTTAAAAACATGCTTTCTGGGGGGTAAAAATTTTGTAGAATTTTGAAGTGTCCAATTGCATATTAGGAGAAATGTAACAAAAAATGGAGATGACTAAGCCGCTGTGTGCGTGCGTGCGTGCGTGCGTGCGTGCGTGCGTGCGTGCGTGCGTGCGTGCGAACATCCAGCTGCATCTCCTGACTGGTTCTGTCCTATCCACCTGGTTCCAGCTTCCTCATGCTAGGTTTTCCTTGTGCAATACGAAACCCATTTTCTTCAGGGACATTGATTTTTTTTTTTCTTCTGATGGTCTGGAATTATTGATCATAAATATTTTAAAAAGTTGATTGTTTGTTTGTTAATGGTCTATGACTAAATGCATCCTGAGCAGTCAGTTTTGGTTAATGCTACTGTGTCTGGCTCACTGCATACAGTTACTCAGGTTGCAGGCAGTCCCTGCTCTGGACAGTCCCTCTGCCTACGTGCGTGTGTGTGTGTGTGTGTGTGTGTGTGTGTGTGTGTATGTGTGCAAATAAAAGAAAAGCAGTGTCACATCCACTCCCACAATCCAGCACCTGGAGGATCCTGAAAGAGCCACGTCCCGCCGGTGCGAGACCAAGGCAACGCAAGCTTTCATCTCAGGGTCGCTCCTGGACGGGTCGCGGGTCTAGTAGGAGGAGACCAGATCCTGTTCTCACCACTGAAAACCCTCTAGTACTGCTTGGTCCCGCCCTCTGCTTCTGGAAGCTGTACCGTTTGGAACAGTTTCAATATTTCAGTTTTATTAAAGGGATTAGAGACACTGCTTTTTTATTCTTTTGTTTTCAAAGCAATTTATACATTGATATGTTGCTGTTATTGTTATTATATTTTGTAAATAAAAAAATGTTTAGGAAAAAACTCTCAAATTTAATGTTTAAACATCTGACCGTGACCTGAGATAAAATTCTTTAATAGGTTATGGTTCTCATATTAAACATCTATTAAACACTATATATCTTCTGCAAACACAGTTAAAATAACAGAGAATCGTTCCTAGTCAGTGCCATATCCTGTATGGTGAATGTTAAGTAACAGCTGAATTGGGCAAAAATGTGAAGACCTGCAATCTGTTAGCTTCTCTACCCAGGAATTCCTTGTTGGAAGTACACCATGTACATAGTCCTTTATGGCAGAGTCTTGGGGCATATGAATAGCTTTCTCATTTTAGTGAACATGAACAGGTGACGGTAAGAGACTAACAAATTGCAGGAGTGTGTCTCTCAGCTGAGCTTCCTGCTGAAGGTTGTGAGGTCTGGTTAATCGGAGTAGTGTGCTCGTCTTGAGGGAGTAGGGAGATGACTCTTGCCTGCGCTGTGGTAATTGGTTGTGTACTGACTAAAGCTACACAAAGAAATGTCTCAGGTTCACTGCGTAACATTTAAACCATTTACTAGTGTCAGTCGTCACTCGTCGAGTGATTAAGAACGACGTCATCATGTATACTAATCTGAGAGCATATGTCTTGGTCTAATGGGTGGAGCTAGTGAATTTAGTCACCAGCCAAACCTTTTAGCACAATGGAGGGCAGGTTTGCAGCAGGTTTTTATTTCCAGACGCTGGAGGCCTTGTTTCATCATTTGCTCTGTAAGCAGTGCTTTTCTGGTGTAGGGACTAGAAGTTGTAGGTCATGGTTTCACACATCACATCACCCATCCTCTGATGCTCTCTGCCACACTGGTTTGTCAGCGAGCATAACCCAGCTGAAGATATTGTTTGCTATTTTTTTTCCAGTTACCTTCAGAAACTATAAAACTGCCTTTGATTACTGGGATATTTGGTGTGTGTGGATGCCACAATAATTCCCACCACCACGTACTTGGCACTAAGATCTTATGGATGGAAAACCTTTGTAAAAGTCTAGCCTGCCTACAGCAATGTGACTGTTGTATTTTACGGCTGAATCTGTGGAACCTGTACATTTGTAAATTGAAATTGGGTTGATGCTTGTCAGCATTTCAACAGAATCTCAGTTTCAGCAAATAAGACGATGGTGGGTTTGGTGATGGGAACTGCCCTGGTCTTCACTAAAAACACCCTGGAGATATTTTGCAGCCAAATTTATACTGATCACTTTCTTATCCTGGTTATTCATTAGGACTCCATTAGGAGTGGTAATGCAGTTAGGCAGTGAAAGTCATTATTTGAAGATGTGTAACTCTACAAGATGGCTGTCACACACCATGTTGTTGGTGAATGTGACGCTTGCTGGAAAGGAACCTTTCATAAATCCGGGTTAGCTCTATCTTTGAGAAGGGAGGAGTTAAATAGAACATTAATGGATGTCACAGGATAAGTATATAGGTAGTTAACGATGATTGATCCAATTTTCAAAAAAAAAAAACTGCAACATTTTGCAGTTTCACATTGACCTTTTTGCCGTACATGTGTTTGTGTGTGTGTGCGTCCATGAATGTGTCTCTCATATCGCTTCCTGTTAGGGGCTGGTCTCTGGACGTTTTGTGAGAATATAAGCACTAGAGAAACAGGCACTTGTAAGAACACACTGCTGATTTATTGAGAACCCTGGAAGCAAAGCGAACTGATTTGAAACTGGACGAAAGTGGTAGTTTATGAAGACAGGTATTTTATAATAGTAAATGAATTTCACAAAGAAATTACTTAATCTGTGGATGTATTTGGTTAACTTTTAAAAATTGTTTTAAATTGTTGCAGATGGACAGTTAATCATTTATTTTGGACTGTTACAGCAATTCTTTGTGCAGTTATAAATATCTTGGATGTAAAGCTGGGAGTGACAGCTACTGCAGATCTAAACATCTTGGTAGTCTGCGAGTTTAAATCAATGTTGAAAACACTGAACAGACTAGTTTCCTTTACAACAGGAGCCATTTCTAGCTGTTCCGGCTGTTAGATCTGTAATTATTAGATATTGAAATGATCCTTTGAATCCACTGAAGAAACTAAACTATATTTCAATATAATCTGTGTGGAGTCTGGGGTTAGGCTGATTCAGTTATAGAATCTGATGGAGTACTACTTTATGTGCAGTTCTAAACACAATATCTATCTACGACATATGATTGAACATTTTCATTTATGTTCTCTTTGGATCTCTTATTGTACTTTATTGGAGCCTTTGAACAGACTGGAGAATCAAAACACATCAAGCCACTCAATGGACTGCAGTATTCTTCTGTTTGTCCCTCTGCTCGTGGGAAGGCTAGCAGCATCAGGTTTGTTTATTTCATTGTATATTTTTTTCTATATTTAGTTTGACTTATTAAAACCCTCTATAAATAAATGACATTGATGATCCATATTTCATATTACATAATGTGGTGTTTTTGCAGAGTCACTTTTCTCACCCAGAGAGCTCCATTGTGTGTTCTTTGCTTATGCAAATGTCAGCTGCTACTGGAAGCCTGGAGTGAAAACTCCACTTGTTATAAACTACACGTTGCAAGTCAACCTGTGAGTGTGGCCACATGGACAGCCACGGACACACAAACACACACACACACACACAACACACCCGCCCTTTTCAGAATATGACAAATATCTTTCACCTGTACCTATTTTTGAGTGTTTTAATAATATCAATAGTTTAATGGCTCTCTGGTGAACATTTATCAATTGCTAACAGCAAAATGGAAAGATGATGGTTTATAACTGAAGGGAAGATCTTCAAATCTTTCTCAGTACTCTGCAACCCAGTCTCGACAGTACTGATAAGATGATATCTCCCCATCTTACCCTCCTGGTAGCTTTGAACAGGATGTGAAAACCTGGTTGTTTCTAGAGATCACGTCTGGGTGCCTGATGGAGCAGATACATACGGTGCTCTGATTGTAGCAGGAGATAGAAATGCCTCTGGCTGCTGAAGGTGGATGTAGAAATGGACGGGTAAATAAATCAGCATGAGGGTATCAATCCAAAGGGTGACCAGAGATTAGTTAAACATGGGCAACCCGAGTCGGCATGGCACGGGGGAGTCAGAGTTGATTTACTGAGCTATGCAAATATGTTTTTGCATTTCCTATTGAAACTGTTGAAATGCTGTTAACACCATGAAAGAGAAGAAAGCATCCAAATTATTTATCACGCCTGTGTGTGTGTGTGTGTGTGTGTGTGTGTGTGTGTGTGTGTGTGTGTGTGTGTGTGTGTGTTTCTTGGTTGTTTGTGTTATTTGCAGAACTGGGTTAAAGAGTGAACTGTGTCACTCCCCCCACACACACTGCTCAGTGCAGGTGGGCTCTCTGAACCGGCCATATTGCATTCGAGTCTTAGCTCACATCAGTCAGCAGGAAACAGCCAGTTCGGACACTCTCTGCCTGAATGGTATCGATGCAGGTACTTCCTGTAGAACTGCAACTAACTCTTAAATACAGCATTCTTATGAATGTATGAATCATTATCAAAAGAGGCTGTGTATCAAGTATCACTGTATTGCCCAGAGATCATCAGTCCAGTCCTTGTGACACTTGAAAGAAATTCTAAAGCCCATGAGTGTGTTTAGAAGAGCAACAGAGCAGAGATGTGGAGTGGACTGTATGGGTGACCTGTGGTGTGAGATACTGCTCTGTATCAAATCAAATCAAAATCAAATCAAATATATTTGTATAGCGCTTTTCACAACACATGTTGTCACAAAGCGCTTTACAGGATTTACAAGGTAAACAATACTATGGGTACAAATACCTAATGAGCAAGCCAAAGGCGACAGTGGCAAGGAAAAACTCCCTAGATGGTGGGGAATAGGAAGAAACCTTGGGAGGACCAAGACTCAAAAGGAAACCCATCCTCCATTGGGCGGCCCGTTAACACACAAATTACACAAAAACAAAATATACAGACGAATACACAAGTTACAAATAAGGTAACTAGAATGCCCTAATATCCCCAAATATCTGTATGCCAATTAAATATCAAAATCCTTGTCAGTACACTTAGGATCTTTACTATTCATGGTGTTGTAGGATGTTTGTTAGGGTCAGACCCATGTATATAATATATTCCAACTTCATCACATGCTAAAGCGAAAATACCCTCTTCCTAATATCGGCCCCACCCCGGGGACACAAAGGGAGCAAATGTGGATATATCAAAATTCTGCTCAAATCGGTGCCGGCCCGGTCTCTAATGTACTTAGGGGTCATTATGTATTACAATTTAAAGAAGCACTAACATGTTAACTGAAAATCATCTGAATCTGAAATTGTAATATCTAACTTTCTGTGAGAAGCTTTTTCCCCATTTGCTTTATTTGACATTATAGACACACGCTATACAAAGTACAGAATGTTTCATTTAAGTAAGATTTTTCTCTTTTTATCTCTTCCCCTCTGGACCCCACCCCCCCTCCCCCCATCCGCTCATTGGCCACAGCGCAGCTCCCCGCCCCTCACTCCTTCTGGATGTCTCCAAATAGGCCCAGATGCATGAGGCTGCGCTGGTCTGCTCCGAAGAACTTTCCCTTAACCAATCAGAGTATCCGGAATGGTTATCTGCTTTATGAACTGCAGTACACCACGCCACATCAGGTCAATGGCCTATTTGTAAAAACACATTAAGAGACTCTCACAGAGAAACACATACACATGTGACTCCTATGAATTATCACCATGGTGGGTGGTGTGCGTGCTAGTGGGGGGGGGGGGTTGGGACAGATACAAAGATAGATTACATAATAGATTACATCATAGGTTATTGATTGATTATTTCACAGGTATCTGTAAACTAATCCAAAGTATTGGTAGATTACAGCAATCTCATTACTTTCTGTTACTTTTGAAGTTTCAGAAGCTGATATGTCCAACAAGCTCCCACAACCTTTGATATTTTGTCTGTATGGACTTACAGACAACTCAGAAGACGTGTAACAGCTGTTCATATAAATAATAGGTCCCTTCCCATGAAGCCCAGTATTGCTGAGAATATCAAAGACCAGACATTCTGAAGCAGATTTTAAACCTTGGAAAAAATGCAGACTACCAGTCAGGGAAGAACTTGATCAAAACCTTTTTAAAAGGGGAGGTGAGGGTATAAGGAATCACTGATCCTTGCAAAGTTGTAACACAATCAGCATTTTTGTAGTAATCAGTATTTTTGTTTTCATTTTGTCGAGTATAACTGCCTTTTTTTCTGTAAGTGTAACGTAATACCGTTACCATTTGTTATCCTGATCACATAATGCCGACCCTGACTGCCATATATGAAGATCGGTCTCAGTCTCACGGGCTTCTCTGAGCAGGTTCCTCCGTGCTTCACGCCATCTCTCCTGTGTCTCACATGCCTGTCTCACGAGCCTGTCTCACGTGCCTGTCTCCCCTGCCGCCAGCCAGCACCGCGGAGCCTGGCCCTGGATCTGCGAGAGGAAGTGCACTGCGTGTTCTCCCCTTGCACCCCGTACAGGGCGAGGATACGCCTCCGCTACAACCACGCCCTGAGCCACTGGAGTGGGTGGAGCCAAAGCAGCACGCAGAGAACATCGGCAGAGGGTACGACCCCGACTGGGCCCGCCCACCGCAGGCCTTGGCCCGCCCACCACAGGCCTTGGCCCGCCCACCACAGGCCTGGGCTCGAACACTGCACCTCTGCACGCACACGCCTGTCCACTCTCTCATCTGCAATAATAATTAAAATAATCATACGATTTTGAGAAACCCTCTACTGGGAGGGGGGGAGGAGAGGGAGAAGAAAACCCCTGACGTATGGAATAGGGGTGACATGTTCTTAATAGGTAATGTGTTGGTTCTTGGTGTGTGTGTGTGTGTGTGTGTCCTGCAGCACCCTCTTCTACCCCACAGCTGTGGCGAGCTATCCAGATGCCAGATATGAAGGGATTTAGGCCTGTGACATTACTCTGGAAGGTGATGTGCCTGACCTTTCCGTGGTCTCCCTGAATGAGTCATGGAGTAAGCTGCAAGCCAGCTTGATCTCATATGTTCAGGCAATTAAGTGCAGCTCCTTTCCAGCAAAATTTCCTCAACATTCACACAGATGAAAAACAGGTTTTCGGAAGGAATTTATAAAAGATATACTCAAATATTATCTGTAAACAAGTATCTGGGTTTTTCACTTAGTACTTGGAATAAGCACCTTTGGCAGCAGTGTATGGTGCACTGTTCTTTTGGAGGTTTTCCACCAGTTCTTCTTGAGTCCTTCAAGCTCTGGCAGGTTGGACGAGCAGCACTGGTGCAGAACCATTTCCAGTTCAGGTCCAGACACTGGGCCACTCCAGAACATAGCAGTGTTTTCTTGGTAATATGCTTTACCAAGAAATCTTGTTTAGACGTAAACGTTTGCTCCAACCAGAGATCTTGTGCACTCTGGAAAAGATATTCAAGATATTCACCCAAGATTGTTCTATATAATTTTTTGTGTCCACCTCTCTCCTGACAAGTGTCCCAGTCCCTATCCCTATGGACTATTCATAGATATGTGCAATTAATTTGTTAAGTCCTAAGAGGACTGCAATTAAGTTATAGAGCATTTTAAGGACTATTGATATGATATGCAGGAGGCCCCAGAGGTAAATTGTGTACCAAAACAAAAGGTTTGAATACTTAAATACTGTATTTAAGTCTATTATTGAAATTGTCTATTATAGACTTAATATTTAAGTATATTATTTGTAATACATTTACAAAACATCCAAAGAAAATATTTTCATTCATCATTATGGGGCACATTGCCTGAATAAATCTGCCTCCTTGTTCTTCTATCGGCAATTCCTGTTTAGGGGTCGCCACAGCGGATCAAACTCCTTCATCTGGCCCTGTCCTGAGTTTCCTCCACTGACACACCAGCCACTCTCATATCCTCTACCACTGCATCCATAAACCTCCTCTTAGGTCTACCTCTCCTCCTCTCCTCCTCTCGCCTGGACGTTCCATCCTCAAGACCCTCCTACCAATATACCTCTCCTCCCTCCTCTGTACATGTCCAAACCATCTCAATCTCACTTCTCTAACTTTATCTCCAAAACATGCTACATGTGCTGATCCTCTAATAAACTCATTTCTGATCCTATCCTTCCTCGTCACTCCAAATGAGAATCTCAACATCTTCATCTCAGACACCTGCATCTCCCTCACCTGTCTCTTTGTCAGTGCCACTGTCTCCAGTCCATACAACATAGCAGGTCTCACTACTGTCCTATAGATCTTTCCTTTCATTCTAGCGGACACCCTCCTATCACAGATCACCCCAGACACTTTATGCCATCCACACCACCCTGCCTGCACTCTCTTCTTTACCTCTTTCACTTCATCCATTACTCTGTACCCTCGACCCTAAGTAGGTAAACTCGTCAACCATCACCAAATCAACTCCTTGTAACTGGACCTGTCCACCGTCTGTCCTCTCTTTCACACACATGTACTCTGTTTTACTCCTGCTCACTTTCATTCCCCTGCTCTCCAAAGCATATCTCCATCTTTCCAAGCTCACCTCCACCTGCTCCCTACTCTCACTACAGATCACAATGTCATCAGCAAACATCATAGTCCAAGGGGACTCCTGCCTAACCTGCCTAACCTCGTCCGTCAGTCTGTCCATGACAATTGCGAACAGGAAGGGACTCAGGGCTGATCCCTGATGTAGTCCTACCCCCACTTTAAACCCATCTGTCATTCCTACCGCACATCTCACTGCTGTCACACTGTTCTCATACATATCCTGCACCACCCTCACATACTTTTCTGCTACTCCTGACTTCCTCATACAATACCACAGCTCCTGACTCGGTACTCGATCATAAGCTTTATCTAAGTCAACCAACACACAATGTAACTCCTTCTGTCCTTCGCTATACTTCTCCATTAACACTCTCAAAGCAAACATAGCATCTGTGGTGCACTTAGCTGGCATGAAACCATACTGCTGCTCACAGATCTCTACCTCTCCTCTAAGCCTAGCTTCCACTACTCTTTCCCAGATTTTCAGGCTGTGACTGATCAACTTTATTCCCCTGTAATTACTACAGCTCTGAACGTCACCCTTATTCTTGAAAATCGGCACCATTATGCTTCGTCTCCACTCCTCAGTCATCTTCTGACCTTCCAAGATTCTGTTAAATAACCCAGTCAAAAACTCCACTGCTGTCTCTCCCAAACATTTCCATGCCTCCACTGGAATATCATCCGGTCCAACTGCCTTACCACACTTCATTCTCTGAATTGCAGCCCTTACTTCCTCCTTGCTCACCTGGGGCACTTCCTGATTCACAACCTCTACCTCTTCTAACCTTCTTTCCCTTTCATTCTCATGATTCATCAGTTCCTTAAAATACTCCTTCCACCTTCCCAAGACACTCTCCTTACCAGACAACACATTACCATCTTTATCCTTTATCATCCTAACCTGCTGCCAATCTGTACAGATCTTTTTCCCCTTCCTTAGTGTCCAACTTCTCATACAGCTTGCTATATGCCTTCTCTTTAGCTTCTGCCACTGCTCTCTTTGCCTTGCGACACATCTCCTTGTACCTCTGTCTACTTTCTTCATCTCGATGAAAATCCCAATTATTTTTAGCCAACCGCTTTCCTCTCAAACTTTCCTGAACTTACTCATTCCACCACCACGACTCCATGTCTATCTTCCTCTGTCCTGAGGTCACACCAAGTACCTTCCTAGCCACATCCCTCACTGCATTTGAAGTTTTATCCCAGGTATCCAGAACACCACCACCATTACCCAGTACCTGCCTCACCTCATCCCTGAATTTTACACCACAGTCCTCATCCTTTAACTTCCACCACCTGATCTTAGGTTCCGCTCTCACTCTCTTCCTCTTCTTCACCTCCAAAACCATCCTACATATCACCATCCTATGCTGTTTAGCTACACTCTCCCCTGGTAACACTTTGCAATCACTAACCTCTTTCAGGTTTCGTCTCCTACAGAGTATATAGTCGACCTGTGTGCATCTTCCCCCACTCTTATATGTTACCCTGTGCTCTTCCTTTTTCGTAAAGTGTTAATTACAGCCATCTTTATCCTTTTAGCAAAATCTACCACCATTTGTCCTTCCGTATTCCTTACATTAACACCATATCTACCCAACACCTCCTCATCACCACTGTTTCCTCCACCAACATATCCATTTAAATCTGCTCCAATAACCACTCTCTCTTCTTTAGGAACCTGCAAAACAACTTCATCTAACTCTC
Organism: Brachyhypopomus gauderio; assembly: GCF_052324685.1. Classification (NCBI taxonomy): domain Eukaryota; kingdom Metazoa; phylum Chordata; class Actinopteri; order Gymnotiformes; family Hypopomidae; genus Brachyhypopomus; species Brachyhypopomus gauderio. The sequence continues at coordinate 4,391,266 of NC_135222.1, read as the reverse complement.
TCCAGAATTCTTCTTTCTCCTCCACATCACAACCTACCTGAGGAGCATAAGTACTGATGACATTCATCATCACTCCATCAATCTCTAACTTTACACAGATCACCCTGTCACTTACTCTCTTTACCTCCACTACACTCTTACTAAACTCATCCTTCAGGATTACCCCTACTCCATTTCTCTTCCTGTCTACACCATGATAGAAGAGTTTGAAGCCACCACCAATGCTCCTGGCCTTGCTCCCCTTCCACATGGTCTCCTGTACACACAGTATATCTATCTTCCTCCTGTCCATCGCATCAGCTAGCTCTCTCCCTTTACCTGTCATAGAGTCCACATTCAACGTACCAACTCTAACCTCCACCCTCCTGCTCTGCCTCCTCTCCTTCATCTTCAGAACCCTCTTCCCCCCTCTCCTCCTCGTCCCAACAGTAGTCCAATTTCCGCTAATGCCATTAAGAATACATTTAAAAACACATTTAAGAATACATTTAAGAATACATTTCTCTTACTGAAGACATGACTGAAGGCAAAGATTCACCAGAAACAGCTGGAAACATAAATGGCTACACTACAGACTAGCAAGGGCCTTACTAGAGAAGATGCCAAGCACATTTATCAGAGCAGACATATATCGATTGAAAAGCATTGACAAGGATTTGTAACCAAGTACTAGAGTGACACTTGAGTTCTGAAGGTTGTGATTGATTAATGTGAAATTACAAATAAGATATGCTTCTATAAAATTGGAGGTGGACCTGGGAAGGGGGGGGGGGGGGGGGTTGCACAAAAACAGATTTTATTTTAAGCATGGTTAAATAAATAGATGTAAATTTAAAATAAATAGATGTAACATGGTTAAATTGCATAGATGTAAATTCCCTCCAAGTTAAACTGTTCTGCTCATTGTGGTGTTACAGTGTAGAGACTGAATCATAGATAAATACTCATAGTCTAAATGTCATAATGCATGTACACATATTTTTATGTATGTATACATGTATGTATGTATGTATGTATGTATATATATGTGTGTGTATTAATCAATATGCATCACTTAGTATTGGAATCAGTTTTTCATTACTCAAAGTACTCAAAGAATTTTATGTATCTCGAATTTAGTTTTCTGACTTCTGCCAGAAACAAACCAAAATTCAAATCTGAACTCCCCAAACCAGTTTTCATCAGCCCGTTTCAGTCCAACTCCACTTTGTAATGGCTCTTCCTCCACCTTTATGTCACAGGCACCACTGACACAGGCACAGTGTGCAGCTCTGTGGTACACTGTGCATTGCAAGCTGGAGGATCCCAATGCAGCAGTGGATATAGGGGACTGCACTGACCTAGGACCAGCCAACACCTCCTGTCACTTCACTGTCCCTGCCCAGACATGTATCTGCTCACTGAGCATGTCCAACTCTGCAGGCTCCTCCCCCTCAGCCATAATCACGATACCCAGCCAATGGGAGACTGGTATGTTTCCAGGTGTCCTGGCCAAATGTTAGATTTTTTTTATAATATCATAAGCATTACTGCTGACAGATGGAAGTCATTTTAGTTCTGTAGGAATGAGTCTAACGGTGCATTTTTCAGTGTGCTAGAGATCTTTATTCATCCTCGTAATATGTAGACAAGCAATGCATTATGTGGAGGAGCATATGAACCTGACCATCACACTAATTTGAATTTGTGGGACGTCCCATTAAAAGACCCTCTCACATCTGTAACATGCTCCGCTCTTCTGCGAATGTTGTCCACAAGATCCTGGAGCATTTGTGAGGTCTAGCATTGATGTAGGAAAGACACATTACCTTGCAACTCGTGTTCCGAGTTCTGTGTAGGCCACTGGGGTTCCTCCATACAAGTTTGTTTAATGTGTTCTTTATGGACCTGGCTTGTGCACTGTCCTGCTCCAATACAAACAGGCTGTATGCTTTTTTGGATGCTATTGCATTAATATTACCTTTTGCAGTAACTAAGAGCCCTAGCCCAAACCTTTAAAAAATTAACTTAGACCATTATCCCTCCTTTACCAAACCTCACTTTTGGCACTGTGTATTCCAACAGGTAGCTGTCTCGTGTCATCCTGACAGTCTGTTTCATCCATCGTGATTGATCTCTCCACAGAATACGTTTACAACATTACAGAGGCCATTCGTGGTGTCCTTTACACCATTCAAAACTACAGTTGCATTGTAGGCTGTGTTGTTAGGACATCATTATGATGACACTAATCCAGTAAAAATGGCAAAAATACAGTTTCTGCAGTGGTTTATCGTATTAAGGGAAATTCACTAGTCACCCCTGCATCCACATGCAAATATAGCCTATACATTTCCTTTACTTACTTTAAAAGCTGCAATTTTCAAATCAGTAGTACAACTTTAAACCAGCCAATTTTTAAAAATCATCATAAACCACTTAGTCACTATCCTTTACGTTCAAAAGTTGCAACTTTTGTTCTTTCAGAGCCAAGATTGCTGGACACAGTCCAAGTGACTCCCCTGGGTGGTTTCCGTCTGAAGGTGCGCTGGACGGTGCTGGAGTCCTTCACCCTCACTGGCTTTGTGGTGGAGTGGTGTATCACGACGGAGAACACACACTGCCAGGGAGCGCCTCAGTGGCAAAGAGTGGAGCAAACCACAAACGGAACCATTATCATAGGTACAGAATTCAATAATTTCATTCGTATTTACATACCAGGCGCCTGTTTATTTGCATCCAGACATTCCAGCGTAGCCGCTGTAATATTAACTGTTAATTTGCCCTGTGGACAAGCGTGTATGGGGTTAATGGTAGCTGGGAGGTATATTTTGTGCTGTTTGTGTGCGTTAAGAGGGTGTGCAGGCAAACATGTGCTACTCCGTGAGTGTGAAAGCCCAGCGTGGCAACAGGTCTGGACCTGGGCTAACAGCGCTAGCCTACAGCCACCAAGCAGGTAGACACACAAACAATACACAAAAGTTGTATTCGTTAGTGCTCTGTTCTTCTAGCAATGTTTGAATCGCTAGTGCTCTGTTGCGTTTCTGTTTTCCAGCGCCCTCTGTTGGTCCAAAGCTGCATGTCTCTGAACATGGCTGTTCCTATGTGGTCCTGCGCTGGAGCCCTGTTCCCTTGCCCCTCCGCAATGGTTTTATCACCAAATACACTCTCCACTACCAGAGTGAAGACAATTCCACACGTGAGTACATACCATAATAAACAAGTAGGTATGTGCATGCCCAAATTCACAAATATGCAAACTTATTCTCACCAAATATGCACACACTAATGGGACCCGGGGTATTTGTGGAATACATTTTTTTATTATTACAATCTGATTTCAAATCTACCTTTCATTGCCACAATCATTTTATCTTTAAGCTATTTAATAACTTTCATTTTGGATTTTGACCCAACAATGGGAGTGAGGCAGTTCTTATAAAGGTTTTTAAACATGTTTTGGAAAAATATATTCATAATATGTTTGATGTCAGTGCTGCCTTTTACAGAATAGACCACAAAATGCTGTTGGATAGACTTGACAATGAAGTTAGAGTCTCAGGAACGGTCCTATGTTATCACTGGTTTGGGTCATAACCACAGGGCAGGAACTGCTTTGCTGAAAAGGGCAGATATGGATCTGAGCAGATGCCTGTGAGCTGTGGGGTCCACCAGGGCTCTGTTCTCGGGCTGCATTTAGTCAGCTCACATGCTTGGCCAAATTCCACAAGACTATTGAACACTGACTAGTGAACGTCACAGCTATGCAGATGATAGTGTAGATTTCTTTTATGCCCTCACCAAACAGACGTCCTGCAGCTGAATGTTTTATTCGGAAAGTCGAGAGACGGTGACCTGCTGTCTACCTGGACTTTAGAGTCCTTGAAAAGTCTTGCCTGTGTCCTCGGTAATGTAATGTAATGAACTCTGGTCTCTGTTTTAGCAGTCTGGAGTTCTTTCTAAATTTCTTTCTTTTAGCAAGGTATTATAGTCTCTTCCCAAAAAAACATACAAGTTCATCTGATTCATCTGCCAGACATCTCACTAAAGAAAGGAACACATCGCCCCATTCATGTGTCCTTAGTCCCACTGAGAACGTATTTAATCAAATGTTTCGGTAGGCAGTGTTTTAGATCTCAGGAACATACCTTCACTGGCATCTTCTAGCTTTCACCTTTTTGGGTTTGTTTCTTAGTTTGTGTTGTTTTTATTTTGACTTTGAATATTTTTACATTTCCTGTGTGTGTGTGTGTGTGTTTGTGTTTGTGTGTGTGTGTGTGTGTGTGTTTGTGTTTGTGTGTGTGTGTGTGTGTGTGTGTGTGTGTGTGTGTGTGTGTGTGTGTGTGTGTGTGTGTGTGTGTGTGTGTGTGTGTGTGTTTCAGGACAGCTTCAGTTTTCAGCCGATTCTCAGCAGTACAGGTTTGCTGGTGTCTCTGGCCGGTGTTGGATGTATGTGCAGGCCCACACAGACGCAGGAGGGGGACCGAATGGACCCGTTCTGTCCCTGTTCATTGGTGACTGACTGCAGAATTCCAGGCCGATATTTACCCTCACTCACCTCGTGTCATTATTTATTTACCATTTCTCACAGCACTGAAATATTTCATCATTTGCCAATTTCTCATTCTCTTTTTCATTTCTTCTCTACCTCCCTCACTCGTATTTAATTTCAATCCCCCCCCCCCTTCTGCTCACATCTTTTGACAGACCCGTGCACTTCTGAGCTGCCTCTTGTGTTATTTGGCTGCATGTTTATGGCAGGTTTCTCAGCAGCACTCTGTATTTGCTGGAGAATGCGACAGAGGTACAAAAACACACAGCACAAACTGCAGCTTCAAATTAACATCTAGGGCACAGAGTCGAATGAACACACACACAGTGGTTATCTGCTACCAGGTGTTACTTTAAACCGAGAATGACTGCATATCATACAGAATTAAAATGATCATAAGTCAGTTTTATGAAGATCATTAAAGTGTGTGTGTGCGTGTGCGTGTGTGTGTTTCTGTCTGCTCTAGGATGAAGCAACATTTCTGGCCTGTCATTCCTAGCCCAGCTCACAGCAGCCTTTCCAAATGGCTCTAGACAAAGATGCATATCCTGTCTTTACTTTTACTGATGACTGAACATTAGTTTGTTAGTTGTGGACATTTATCTGCTTCTATTGGTATCATATGAAAAATTTACGGGTTATTTTGCCACATGAAATGGTAAATATGTGCTTGATAATGAACCCAAGAATGCCAATCAATGTGATTGTTCTTGCATTTTCTTTACAGTATATTATTAAATCTTTATTACAGCATTATATTATACGAGATATTATTCAACTTTTTGTGTAACCTATGCAGAGTAGTGAATGTATGAAGATTTGAAGTTCAAGAAAACGTCCACAAGGGGGCAGAAAACTAAAGGGTTGTGCTTATCTGTGAAAGAGAAAATACATTACTAGCTAAAATGTGTGTATTTGTGTGTGTGTATATATATGTATGTATATAATTGTAAATGTGTGTGTGTGTGTGTGTATATATAACGCAGATCTTGTTTTGTAATGCGTATATTTTAATGCGAGGATCTGATCAGGCCTTTTGCAATTGACTCACAAATATTGCCACGAACCACAGTAAATTATAACTTTGATATATTCTTTGTCATTTTAATTTAAGGTTCCTTCTTTTTAAAGTTGGAGCCATTGCTGTTTGGGAGGTATGAAACCTCTTTTAAACGTTTTAAGACAGGGCTGTGCCGTACCAACACACACAGCTGAGTAAATGACTCGGTGTTCACTAATCAGCAGTCTACATCGATGGCATTTGTGCACATTTGAAAGTCAAAAATAAAATATATCCATCCATACTTTTTTATAAATATAGGCATTTGACATGATCTTTGACACTTTATTTCTGTTTCTGCTATTTCTTTCGTGTGCTGAAAAAAGCATCCCAATTTGAAATGATTCAGTTGTCATTTGGAGATATTCCTCTGATTATGGACCCAGTTCGGGAATCTTGTCCGACTGAAAGCATCTGCAACATATGCTTCCGCATCTGTTCCACTTGGACTCCTGAACGGCGGTTAAATATGTTCTATGTAGCCTGTTTAGATATGAGTGGGAAATTGGACTGTAAAGTAATTTAACGTTATATGAAAAGTCCCTCCCACGGATCAGCTGTTAAATTTGGAGTTTTCCCTCAAGTCTCGCACTCATGTCAACATGGAGTAAGCGGTTTTTGGTTTTTTTTTCTGGAGACTCTGCTGTGTTGGCGTCATCTTAAGGTGTGGAGACGGTGAGGAAGTGGAGGGATTTCTGGCGTGGTTTATGGGAGAAAGGAGACTAATATCAACTTTCGACAGAAGTCGACGCGACTGGAGAAGCTGCACTTTAGTGGGAGATATAAAGGATGCAGGAAGGGATTCTCCTCATTCCCACAGCTACACCTGAGGTGGTGAGGATATAGGACACTCAGACTAACACAGATCTGGCCAGGTAACCAAAGCAAAAGCCGGAAAAACTCGCAGTGCAGGTTGAGTGCATTGTGCATTTGAGCAAATGAATTAATCGATTAATCGATACGTTCGGCGACGCAGTGTGGCAACCATGAAGGACAAGAAGAAAATGAAACTCTTCGTCTTGGTGGACGTGTTCTCCGTCGTCGTGGGTAAGTAAATGTTCCGAGTATTAGGTGGTCCAGTAACACGAGCGAGCGTCCGTCCGTGTGCGGCCAAGTCTATTTTTAAAATCTATGACAAGATGCAATGTTTAAACAACGTCTTTTTAATACAGCTCTGCCTCATAATAACCCAAAACGTACAGAATTAAACCAGTTTGGTCGATGAAAAATCCATAGTGACCTTTGACTACATGTGTCGCGTCATCTCTAGTCATACCTGTAAACTTAACGATTGTGGCATTGTGAATCTTTTTAAACTATTCACCTGTGTCTTCAAAATGTTCTTTCGGCACACGTCTTTATTAAAAAATATATGTATTGTGAATAACTTTATGAATAAAATCAGTGGTGAGGCTAAAATGATATGGACCCATGTTAAGTCAGTGCCAGCAACCACGTCCCTCTGGAACTTTTTTACGTGAGCAAATTATATTTAGAGGTGTGTTCAGTTGCTGTTGCTGTCGTGTTGACTCTTGCAAGGAAAATATCGGTTCACTTTGACCTCCTGGGTTTTTTAACGTTGTTCACACCAACTTCAACTGGATTTCTGGGGCTTTCAGGAAACGTTTTTGTTTATGGAAACATTGAGCCAGACCGGTCACTGTTTCCTTTAAAACGTTTCTCTGCACTTCTGGGCTTTTGCATCTAGTACTCAAACCCTGTGTCATACCACTTTCTCTTTTTCCCCTCTCTCTGCCTCTTTTATATGACCGTCCGTCAATTATAAAATGATTAGTGCTTGATGATGTCTGCACATACTGTGAGTTTTGGGTTCTTTCAGAAAGAGCCTTTACGTAAAGGCTGTTGTGTGCTTGTCTGCTGCCTAGTCGGTGGCTTACCTCAATGAGGGAAGTGGAATCAATGTGAACATTTTGCAGATGCCCCCTGTTATTTTCAGGAGTTTCTAAACGGTTTCTGTTTGTAGCTTTTGTTTTTACCCAGTTTGCCAGATACCCAGCCACTAGGTGACTTCTGTATCGCACAATAGCTACCAAAATCAGGGGTGGGGTGAGGATGGTGGTGTGCTTAATGTGAAACATGAAACCAGCCATTTTTTTTCCTTCAAGATCAGCAACCACTCAAAACACATCTACTGTCTAAATCTCTACACATGACATACCATGTATCTGATTGGCTGGCATCAAATTGGAGCAATAGTGAACTGGCCAGGTGTACTGGCTTAGGAAGAAGGCGTTTAAACTGGGTCTGATATTGATCCCTTCTGATGCTCTGTTGAGTAAACAGTCAAGTAAACAGAACTAAGAGATGTTTGAGAAAGGTGAGATTTTACGATGAAGTGTAGTAGATGGAAAACAAGCACTGAAAATCTCACTGTACATACTGTAACATTATGAAGTGTTCGTCCGGAGTAGCTATCACCAGGTATTTAGCAGGGGTGGAAAGTAACTAATTACATTTACTCACATTACTGTAATTGAGTACTTTTTATGAGTAATTTGTAATTTTCTGAGTAGTTTTTGAAATATGTAATTTTTACTTTTACTTGTACATTTTGACCCAAGTAGTTTTACTTCACTACATTTGAACACCCTCACATTACTGAGTAAAAAAATATTGATGGTGAAAAATTAAATGCGGGCAGAAATTTAGTCCCAGAACTGAAGGCCAATTGCATGGCCTTGCCTAGCGCGCGCCCTTTCCATTGTCTCATAATCAGGTCGTAATCTGGTGCACTTTTTTTTCAAAAGGATGAGATTGTTCTATCTTTAAATCTTCTATCTATCAGGTTCGGTGGCATCCTGTGGACATTTTATTGTGAAAAGTGGAATCCTGTGGGCACTGTATTTTGAATAGTTGAATCCTGTGCGCATTTTGTTTTATTTTGAGATGTGGGATCCTGTGGTCATTTTATTTTATTTTGAGTTGTGGCAACCTGTGGGCATTTCATTGTGAATAGTGGGATCCGCTGTATTTTGAATAGTTGGATCCTGTGAGCACTTACTTTTAAATTGTGGGATCCTATGAGCATTTTTTTTATTTTTGATGTGGGATCCTGTGGGCATTTTATTGTGAGTAGTGGAATCTTGTTGCATTTTAGTTAGATTTGTGGCATCTTGTGGGCACTTAATTTTGTGTGCATTTTGTTTTTTGAATAATTTGTAATTTAAATTTCTTTATTCTTATCATGGTGTTGTCCGTTGGACAACAGGACTGAAAATTGTTTGCACTTTATGGTACAGGTTGTGTCCTTGTGCTGTGAGGAAGTATGTTACTGAGCCCAGCTGATCTTTTTGCAAGTGTGGATGTGCACTTAAATACACTTTGAAATTGATTAAAACAACTTTTGCTGAATTTTGTTCATGATTCATCCATGCATTAAATAACTGAAAGTAACTAAGTAACTTTTACTCAAATTACATTTTAAATGAAGTAATTTTGTACTTTTACTCGAGTAAATTTAGAGATGGGTAATTTTACTTTTACTCTGAGTAGATTTTAGGCAAAGTAATTATACTTTTACTCAATTACAATTTTTCAGTACTCTTTCCACCTCTGGTATTTAGTGACCCAACAGCCATTGTTTTGCATTGCAAAAGAGAACAATTTGACATTATTTACTCTCACAAGCTCAGAGTTTGTGTGAATCCAGACACAAAAAGGACATTTCCAGGAGTAGATGGTTAAGGCGGGCTTAAATTCCAATGTGTTCACAAATCCAGACCCCAGATCAGATTCAGGTGCATTTTCTAAAGGACCGGTCAACTAATAAATGCATGTGCTACAATAATTACTTCCTGGAAAGTGATGTGTGAGCATTTTCTTTGGCATTTTAATAAAGATGTAACCTCCAAGTTCAAGTCTTCTAATTATTGTATTATTTTGTCAAAGTAAGTAAACTTAGTACTGCAATTTGTCATTATCCGGGATGCAAAAACACTTCTTATTACCCAGAATTCAAAGAGACTGCAGTGGACCATTACCACAATGTTTGGTCACTTTCTCCATTTGCCTCGGCCAATAATATCTCATTGAGTGTGTTGATAAGGTTTATGATCTCCAGTCCAGGACCTGAAAACAAGCTCAAAAGTCCATCAGCAAAGTCCTTACTGAAGCCCTCAAAGAGACTCTTGGCCTTAAGCTAGCTCATACTGTCTGCGTAATGCTGCTGTCTGCCCAGAACACTGACTGGGCGTTGCTCACTGCACTGACCAGCTGTTGGACTTTGGTTTAGGTTTAGCCTGGTCTCAAAAGTTTAGATTGATGTGTGTAGAGTCTAGCAATGCTTAGCTAATGAATACTGAAGTTCATCTTTAGCCTAAGCCTTGGAATGTGGAGTAGAATTGATTACACTGATCTCTGAATTATAAAGCAATACATTTACATGAACTGATTAGATTAATAAATAAATATATATTAAAATAAATGTACCTGAAATATGTTTTTAACTTTATTTTGTGAAAGAAGGTAGAGGCGTACAGGCGTGTAGAGTTGAGGATCTACACTAAGCGCCCCGTCACCAGTGGTCAGGAGCCTGGAAGAAAAATCGGAGGAAAAAGGTTGAGTGTCTTTATACAACCATTTGCACTAGAGATCTTTATGTTCATGCACTTGGAATATCACATTGCATATTTGGACGTAGCTGTGGCTCTTGAGTTCAGAGTGATTCGCGTGATGAAGGCATGGCTTTGGAAAGGTTGTCACGTGTTCTCATACGGTTTCTACTCGCAGGGGGAAATGCTGCAGAAAGAATGTGGCCTTTGTCCCTGCAACAGTGTCTCCACGTGCGCTTAAATATTCTGTATTCATATTTGATTATTCTGTGTCAAACGGAAACATTTACATTTTGGTGCAGCACAGTGGGCTTTCTGTGTACACTGCCAAATATTTTTGTGGTAAATATGATGACCAATGTGATCGTTATTCATATGTTGCAAGAGGAAAAAAAAAAACTGCAGTCTGTTGCGTTCTTTCCAGCATACTGACTGACTTGGTTGTTACGGGCTGAACTTGCTCACACACTTCAACTGTAAACGGTCACAATCACATCTGGTTTTGTGTTTTTTTTTTTTTTTTTTTGGGGGGGGAAACCAGGAAGTGGACCGCGTGGAAGTAGAAATTTGTGGTGGAACATTCAAGGTCCGAATTGCAGTAAAATTCCCCTTTATTATTTTACAGCGTTTTTCCCCTCGACCTAGACTGGAAAGAGGAAGGATGCATGTGATGCAGGTCACACAGCTACGGGATGGCAGGAATGTTGTCCTGAACCTGCTGCTCAGTACGGTTCTTGCGGTGTCCGCTGTGGTCTTCTCTGATGATGTGGATTGGAGAAGTTGTTGTGTTTGCTCCATCGTTCTCCCTGTTGTGCCGACACGCATCCCCGGCTCGGTACCACGTGTCCACTCTGACACCTCTGTCTCTGCGACACCTGGACCTCTTTGAGAGTCAGAGGTTCTGAAAGGACCGAAAGCAGAGGTGGAGGAGGAAGATGAGGGCGTTCCTGTATGAAGGAGGATTCCAGACTCTCGTGCTGAAGTTGCACGCTCGGCACATACTTTCTGCGTGAGCCAGGCCCGACCGGACCAGCACCTCCGCCTCTGCAGCAGGCCGGTTCGGTGACACATGATGGGTGTGTCTCGGAACACTAGTGCTCTGACAGAATAAGGTTTTGAGAACAGTGGCCTTAATTTCAGGGCAGTGCCCATATACTCTGTATACTACAGCTATAGAACAATAAATTAGCTATCAAATCACAAGGTGTGGTGAGGGACTCGCCTCAGGATCAAAGTCCCACTCACTGGAGAATCCTCCGCTTCCTGTGACCGTGCCGTGTAGATGAAGCAGGTGCCAAAATCTCACCAACACAAAGTTACTTTTAGCAACCAGTGTGGGTGTGTAGTATTTACAACCTTCCGACACCTGAATTTCACGACCACTATAACAGGAACGCGTGAAAGTGAGGTTCTGAAGTGTGGGTTGGAGTCGGCACCTCAGGAGCTAGAATAGTCCTCACAGCCTTAAACTCTCTTAGATTTGTGTCCCTCAAGGGGAAATTTAGAAAGATTGCTGGATTCTTTAATGATCCTGGCCGACTTCCACCAGGAGGAGTGAAGCCGTCTGCCCCCACTTTCCTCTGTTTTACCTAAATTGCTGGCTGTATGCTGTAATTGCACCTCAGTTGCACTAAATAAAGCAGGCCTAATTCCACCCTGGATATTTCTGGTGTTTTGTGTGTGTGAGAGGGAGTGAGTGAGTGTGTGTGGGAGGTTGTGTACAAAATGGAGACAAAGAGGCTGGCATGACTAAGCACATTGTTGGGATTATTATTATTTTTTTTGGGTGGGGGATTACTCTTTCAGTGACACTAGTGAAATGGATGAGCCAAATCTCGAGAAACTCACCTTCCTGTAATTTTGGGCGTATCACAGCTGTTGTGGAGAATCAGACACTTCTAATGGACCTGTGTTGTCTGTATGTTTGAGCAGGCCCCTCCCCATTGACAGACGGCCCAGGTGGCGTGATGCGCTGGCTGTGAACCGCAGCCCTCTCGCAGTGAAGGGCGTCTCGCGTCCCCTCAGGAACTCTGCGTTGCGTGAGATGATCTGGATCTCCCCAGGTGCAGACGTAATTAAACCACTGCTTAACGTCCGCATGTCTGACGCAGCCTTTGAAGATGATGTCCTGTGCGTGCTCTGTGCTTGCCCTGCACAAGTCCAGTCTGCCGTGTTAGCTGAAAAAAATACAGACCTAAACTGAGCCAGTGATCAGCTTTGCATCACAAAGGGATAAATCCTTCGCTGTCTGACGAATGAACGGTCTAGCCGAATTATGTCGGCCTCGGTGGCTAACGGCTTACGCAGGGGAAAACATTCCTCCTGTACCAAGAGTTGTGTCTGAAGGAGATGGTTTTGTTTCAGCAACTTTCATCCTCACTGTTCTCTAACGTCATGTGCCAATCAAGCCTTAAAGGGGGTCCGGGGGGGGGGTGTTTGTTTTGTTTGTGTAAGTTGCCCAGCTGGCACGTGAAATGCCATGGTAGCAGAACGCCGCCTTGTGACACCGGGCCGTTGGTGTTAAGGGCTCGGTCATCATCGTGGGATCTGCACAGCAGAACCGGACATGGGGTCTGAGCATAGGAGCCCTCCATCAGTGCTGTTTACTGCGTTACAAAAAAATGTCAACAACTTCAACTTTAAATGGATAGCAGATGGCCTCACTCTGTTTGAGCACGCTCCGAGTTGAGCCGACTTCAAAGAGATCAAAGATTTGTCTGCTTTTGTTGTCGAAAGGCTCTGTGCTCGCCACATTGACCTGTGCTTCTCTGCTCTCGTCTGCGCCCCGGCGGTTGGGTAACGGAGTGAGAGATGATGATGATGATGCTTCCCCCTCACGTCTGGGTCAGAGTGAATGATGTTTGACCAGCGATGAAGGACAGTCTTGATTCATTTCAGAAGTCTACACGAGTTTTGCTTTTTTTTTGTTTCTCTGGAGGGGTGGTCTCCATTCAGTGTAGGATATGGACCTGATGCTGTGTCAAGGCATGTTTGTGTATACAATTGTCAAAGGACTGCTGTGTTGTGGGTTTGCTCAACAAGCTAAGCAGTAATGTGCAAAACACAAAGCGTCCTCTCCAGCCATTGTTCATTCTCTAATGTACAGTAAAGTCTCGGTACAGAGCAACGTTGGGCCTGTCTGGTGCGTCACTGTGTCTATGGTCTCGACCATGAGGGGCAGAAAAAATTCAGTGTCTGAAATAAAACCACAACAGAAGCTTTTTTGTTTTTTTTTTTTTTTTTTAAGGGTAAGACCACGGAAATGAACATGACAAAAAAAATAGGCTTTGTTTGTATGGGCAGAGCCTCGCATCTGATGGACATGTATTGTGGCCAATCTGCTTTACTTTGAACTAAAAGGGGCGGATATTTCCATTGGATGCTTTAAATGGAACGGCTGTCTTCTTACTGGCTTGCTCTTCGGTAGTTTAGAACTCTTACCATAAGACTTAACACCTTAACAGGTTCGACAGTGCAAGGCACCTCACACTTTGCAGATGGCTTTTCCTGATATGCTGGTTTTCCCAAGCTGCTTCATTACACGGAGGATTGGGTTTCACGTGCCTGATCCCTGCTGAAATGTTTTGTTGTTATCGGTCTTAAACACCCACCACGAGAGTCGGCCGACACTCTCCATGTAGCTCCTTTTTGAATACGTGTGAGATGTGCTACCATTGTGAATGATCTGGTAAGTGAATTGATTTGCTGGAAGACTCTTGGGAACTCGCACCGTCTTGTCGTCTGACAGCATCAGTGTAGGCGAGGTTTCAAACTGGTTAATCCATCCATCCATTTTTGACCACCTGTACTAGAACCCATTTTCATGCGCTTGTCCAGGTCCGGGTCACGGGGGCAGTAGCCTAAGCAAAGAGGCCCAGGTTTCCCTCTCCCCAACAACCTCTTCCAGCTCTTCTGGGGGGATACCGAGGCATTCCCAGCACAGCCAGGCATGTCCCAGTTGGACATGCCTGGAGCACCTCCCCACGTGGCATCCGGACCAGATGCCCGAACCACCTCGACTGGCTCCTCTCTCTGTGCTGGAGCAGAGCCTCTCCTGGATGACCGTACTCCCTGCCTTATCTGTAACGGAGAGCCCGAACACCCTGCGGAGAAAACTAATTTCGGCCGCTTGTATTTGCGATCTCATTCTTTCTGTCGCTACCCAGAGCTCGTGACCATAGGTAAGATTCGGAACGTAGAGCTTTGCCTTTTGGCTCAGTTCTGTCTTCACCACAACGGTCCGGTACAGCGTCCACAACACTGCAGCCGCAGGACGGATCTGCCTGTCTCTCTCTCGTTCCATCCTTCCCTCACTCGTGAACAAGAACCTGAGATTCTTGAACTCGTCCACGTGAGGCAAGGACTCGCTCCCGACCCAGAGAGGGCCCTCCACACTTGTCCGTCTGATTAATGTTAAAATCAATTGATGTTGATTATCTGAAATAAAATAACTGATTGAAGTTGTCAATAACTGATTGAAGTTGATTGAACGATTGTCAATTTAAAAAAACTAGACTAAAGGCTATAATTATATAAATTATATAAAAATCAGGATTTCATACTTGAGTGCTGTTACTCAAATGCATGCCTGTACACACACACTAATTTCCTGTAGGAATATTTTACTGGCCCTTATTTGCTTTGCAAAACAATCCTGACTGACCCATATGCAAAACGCTTGTAAACCTTTATGCATATTAGATGCATATTTCAGTTGTTTAATTATGTGAAGTAGAATTGAAATACATTTCTTACTAAAATTGCCATTGCTCATCAACATGCATGGTACTTCATAATAAAGATTTCTATACAATAAGAACAGTACAATTGTGAGAGAGGTGGCACATCTGTACGTAATAATGTACAGAACAAATCATGTCCTTTATATAACCAAGAAATATAATCTCCTCATATGAGGATTTTCCAGAATTTATGCATATGGAGTGTTGCTGGCCAAATTCCTGCCTGATTGGTCTCACCACAGGACGACAGGTCCTCCAGTTCCAGATTGGTTGGTGAATCTCCTCATGGGTTGGCAAACTGTAGAAGTGTTGCAGGTCTGGATTGGTTCCAAGAGAACAATGGGTGTAGCCAATGTGCTGGTCTTGCTACACCAGATGCTTTGGAATTAATATAAGACCAGAGCGTCAGCTGAGTGTGGGCGAGTGTTGGGTCTGAACTCGAGCTGTTCAGATGATGCGAATCGGAGGCTAACAATGGTGAAGACCGATTTTATTTCAGCATACACAAAGTGCGTCCTTTACGGTGTTGTGTGCAAACTGGGTTTTCCAGTGTGTACTATAGATGATGCATGTATTGTTTGTGTGATTTTATTTATTTTTTATTTTATTTTTTTTATCATGTTTGCATTATGATGCTGGTGGATCTGATATGAAACTTTCGTATCTTCAGGGCACGTCTGTGCATGCAAACTAATTTATTCATGAGTTGGTGAATTGTAAGAATGTATTTGGGCATGTTAATTTGTTAAAAAAAACTGAATAATTAACAATTAATACTACAACCCACAAAAGTTTGTTGGACACCACCACTATGGCAGCTTGCCTTACACACATGCGTGCGTTTGGAACACGATCGCAGGGACCCAGTGGCCCTATGTAGCTTTTCACTTTACAATGTGAATTTATGAAGGCATCTAGTCATCAGGATTTAGTGACCTATTCTGTTGTTATACATGACTCTGCCTCTGACATGTTGATTGTTATTGTGTGTGTTTGTTGTTTGGGTTTGTGTATGTGGTCACGAGACCTCTTGTTTGTCACATTCGGTCAATCTGAATGGAACAATCCTTGATTATTGCCATAACGAAGGCAAATACCTTCCTTGTTCACAAGTTGCATCCTTGGACTCTTAAAGAGAAACTATATAATTAGTAAGTCATGCCCATATGATTTGTCATTGATTTGGCTACATCCTTTGGCATTTATATGATTGAACACAGAAAACCAAGCCCTCAAACATCTATCCCCAAAGGAAATTCATTTACTTCGCTTAAGATGTACAGTAGGCTTAGGGACAGACCCACCCAACCATTAAGCAAAGCAAGAATGTCGACCACCGGTCTCTGAGAGCAAAGATCACGAGGACATCAGAGGTAGCATATGAAGTATTGCGTATGAACGTCAATTTCTAGATATACTGGCCTCGCCACATTGTTGAGTAACACATCCTCACACCCACTAAGAGGATGAGACTCCACCCATCCTTCTTCAGAAGGACCCACGGTCGGACGAGGTACGTGTCTCATCTGGCATTCAAACCTGAGCGTTCGGCTCCGCCTGGGTTTTTGTAGAGCTCACCGGTGTGATCGTTGGTCAAATCAGTTGTGAGATGGTAGCAGTGTTGAACAGATGCTGTGTTGTGATATGAACTACAGCGTTCTACCTCGAGTCATTGGCTCGAGCTTCAAGCTCCGAAATCCTTATGTTCGAGGGTCGGGCCGTCTTAGGGGCGGTCTTGTGTCTTCATTTCTCAAGAACACACTCCATTCATCAAGCCTGTAGAGACTATATTTATTCTAGTGTGTATCTTCAGCCAGCCACGTTGGTTGGTGTTTTGTGGGCTTGTGGTAGGGGTGTCTGGGACGTGGGAATGTGTTTATGAAATAGCTGACTCTACATATGGTGTCTGCAGGCTTTGACTTTGAGATTTATGTTTCCCTGCTTTGGTTTAATGGTTGAAGGTGTAACACTGTGCTGTACATGATGTGCATTGGTTATGTCCTGGCACCAAGATAAAAAAAAATAAAAATAATAATAATTTGGCAATGGATGCTGGGAAATTTTCTTGGTACAGTATATATAAAACGGATCCATGTTGAATTGCACAGCACAATTTCAGTAGAATTTGAGAAGCTGTTGAGAAGCTTGCCTTGTGCTGTGAGTCATTAGGGATGAATAGTATCTGTTACTGTTCTGAAATTCAAGCCACGTGGTCTTTATGAAGTACGTGATGTTTTTCACAGGCTGCACCTCCTGCCTGACTGCAGTCTGATGACTGCGATGTGTTCCCCTCATCACGCCATCAGTGTTATCTAATGCAAACCACATCTCTCAAATTATTTTCACCCACTGAAGAGATTGAGGATTTCGGCTCTTCTGAAATTAGAGATTGGGGCAATTCAAAATGTCTCCCTAATAATTTTCAGCACACATAAATTCTCTCTCTCTCTCTCTCTCTCTCTCTCTCTCTCTCTCTCTCTCTCTCTCTCTCTCTCTCTCTCTCTTTCCTTCCTAGCCGCTCTGCCCTTCATAATCCTGAACTGCATTTATCAGCCCTACCAGCGGGGGGTGTACTGTGATGACGAGAGTATCAAGTACCCCCTAAAGCCAGATACCATCACCCTTGGCCTCATGGCGGCGGTCACCATCTCCTGCACGGTTATCATCGTGAGTCCCTCCCAGATGCTTTCTACTCATCCAGGCATTCTTCCATCACTCTGTCTTCCTAGTACAGCCGGTCAAAACGTCACACTTCAGATGTCGACAAAAAGCCTTTTCATGAGAGGCAGTTCACTTAGCCTCTGTGTTTGAATAAAAACGTGTGTGACTCAGAACATGTTTTATGTCACTGAACATGTTAAGATTCCAGATCCCATTGGTTGTTTTATCACTTCGTAGTATGTGGTAGTATCACAGATTGCGTGTCACAAGAATTGCCGGACTAGAACTGTATCTGGGCACGTTCCTCTCTCCTTTCTTTTTATTTTCTTCTCTGTCCATGAATCTTCCCTCAGATAACATCTGGTGAGGCTTATCTGGTCTACAGCAAGAAGCTGCACTCGAACTCCGTATTTAACTGCTACGTGGCCGCTCTGTACAAGGCACTCGGGACCTTCCTTTTTGGAGCCGCCGTCAGCCAATCGCTAACGGACCTGGCCAAGTTCACCATCGGCCGGCCCCGCCCACACTTCTTTGCTGTCTGCTCGCCCAAAACGTGCAAAGGCTACATGTCCGAAATCAACTGCACGGGAAACTCCAACGATGTCACTGAGTCCAGGTAGCGCAAACGCATATGTGTGTGAAGAGCGTGGTCTGGGAGGTTGTTTTGCCTTCGGTTAAATGTGCTGAATGTGGTCTTCACCTCCCCAGGTTGTCCTTCTACTCCGGTCATTCGTCTTTCGGGATGTACTGCATGCTGTTTCTGGCGGTGAGTCTACTGCGAGAACATCCCGAAGGCCTTTCATAACGCTGCGGGACATTCTGGTAGCTGTTGCTGGATTTTTTTCTGAAGAAGCACACACAGTTTTCAAATCTTGCTGGGGTTTTTTGGTTGGTTTGTTTGGGAGGGGGTTGTCAGGTCTATTTTACATTGTCATTTGCTGTCTGCCCATGTTTTTGGTAATTCAGGCATGGAGATAAAATGTGAAAATGAAATGAGCATAGGGAAAAATACTACCTGGAAAAATGAATGGACAAAAAATATCTAAACTAATGGAGCTACAAAAATTCAGATGTTAGCATTTGATTATGAATAACAGTGATTTCATATTTTTTCTAGTGATGGATAAGATTATTAGATTGAGGAAGCGTTCTGTTCATGTACAAATATGCACTGAAGGGCCCCTTAGGTTATTTTCATTATTTTGCCGTAATGCAAATAGGGTCAGGAATTTTACAGTCTTACTCTGGCACTCTGTCTATAACTAGTTGAACTAATTTTGAGTGCCAGGTAAATACCTTTTCCGTACTATGCTAACTGTATTAAATGCCACTCAAATATTCTGGAAATGTCAATTAAGATACTTCTGTAGTGTGTTTGAACACTCAGTTCTGTGTGTGTGTGTGTGTGTGTGTGTGTGTGTGTGTGTGTGTGTGTGTGGGGGAGAGAGAGAGAGAATGCTCCCAGCCTTTGGGTCTGTGTCGGCAGGGCCTCAGAGTACACTCGTGCTGCTTGCCAGACATTACAGTACATTTCCAGTTCTAATATTTCTCTTTTTTTTTTAGATTTTTTTTTTTGTCCAAAGTAAACTGTGCTGGGCTGGGCCCCACTTCAACACTTCCGTATTTGAAATGAGCCTGACTAAGAAAGGGGCAGGACACTGGAATATGGAATGATTAAAGGGCTGGTTTCCAAAACTCTGAGAGAAAGACTAATCCACTTAGTAAGGGTTTGAAAAAACACGAGCAAAGTGCAACTAACAATTATCCATATTCACCTTTCTGCTGTCTCCCTTTCCACAGCTGTATGTCCAGGCTCGGCTAAAGGCCAAATGGGCCAGACTCCTGCGACCCACCATCCAGTTTTTCTTAGTGGCCTTTGCTGTGTATGTCGGCTACACCCGAGTTTCTGATTACAAGCATCACTGGAGTGACGTCCTGGTAGGGCTCCTCCAGGGGGCACTGGTCGCTATACTCACTGTGAGTATAGAAAGTGCTCACCTGACACCCTCTCTTGTGTGTCTAGAGTGCATCTTTTGGGCTGATCTGACACAGGAGTTACCCATTTACATCAAGGTAAAATGGATTTAGAGCAGTGTGAAGGCAACATTATTATTATTATTATTATTTATTATTATTAAAAAATCTAGATCCATTTTACCTGATGTATGCTGATGTAAATGGGTATATATTATACACATGTTCATCAACATTTTAACAGCATTGGCCATAGTCTTTGCCTTTTAGCAGATTTGGTGTATTCTCAATATTTCTGCTAATCTACATCGAGAGTCTAATGTTTGGTTGTTTCTCATCTCTCATTGTTTTTCTCTCTGTGTGTGTGTGTGTGTGTGTGTGTGTGTGTGTGTGTGTGTGTGTGTGTGTGTGTGTGTCATGGTCTCATCCAGGTACGCTTTGTTTCGGACTTTTTTAAGTGCCGTACCGTTCGGTGCTCCAGTCCAGAGACTGCTGAGAACGACATGTTGGAAAGAAAACCCAGTGTCCAGGTGGTAGAAGTGGAACAGAACAACCATTACGGCTACTGTAGACCTGTATGAGAGAGTCTGCCTTAACAAACTGGACTACGTCTCCCACAAACCACTGGGCTTGAAGCAGACTACACACACCTATCATTGGGGTGCACTGGCTTCTTTCTTGTCTTATACTGTGTGCATTTGTGTGAGAGCAAACTATTCAATTCTTCAATAATTTTCTTTATTGCCCTTTTTATTTTTATTAGTTTTTAAAAAAGGGTCTTAACATGTGCCTAAGAACTGTCATGACGATAAGCTGAATTGTACTACCTTAATTCAACTGGAAAAGTGCTTAAATTCAACGACTGGAGCAGGAGTTCTCTGCTGGAGCCTGGCTCACATCTATCCAACATCTTTAAACTCAAAGTTTGAAGGTGGAGAGGAATGGGGGGGGTGTATGGACACGTCCTGGGGCAATTGCTTTGCAGGGCTTTGCATGTGGGCCCGTCTGGTTTCAGTGTTCCTTCAGAGCTCTGGTTGCTGTCTCGCCAGCAACACTAAATGCTTCCTCTGTTCCCCGCCGTGGTCGGGTTGACTGAAGCTGGTGAGTTGGACTGTAGTCGGTCGGGTCGCGTGAACAGAATGACAAAGACCTGATTGATGCGTGATTAATACCACTAAATTGTTTTTGCTCAAGTCTCTTGAGTTACTACTCTTTCACCTTCTATACAGCATGTTTTAATCTGACTTCATATATTGTCAAATCGCTTGGTCTGGTTTAAAGTGTTCATTATGACCATTTGCATATTATGTTGACGGAATGTCAGATGTACTCTGCAGAACAAAGCCAGTGAGTGTGACTGTCATGTCTTTGTTTTTATCCTAAAATAATAATGCATTGGTATCTGCATATATGCAGCTGTAATCTTATTTATATAATTTTGTTCAATAAAAATGGCAAAGGTTTCTCATTAAAAACCCAAGAAAAAAACAATGTTTTCAGTAGTGCTGATATCCTACCTTATTTGTTTGTTTTGTAAAATATGAAACCTGCTTCGTTTGAAATCTCATGCTAAACATTTCTGATTGCCTTAGGACTTCTGGATGGTATTTTGATTCAGATATTTAGACTTCTATGCACATGTGAAACCACAAATGCCAAACCTGCAAGATTCACTTGTTCTCCATGAATAACAGTTGTGTGTACATGCATTCCCATTGCTTTGCTTCACATGTGCTAGGGTGTATAGCTGACCTCAGAACAGCTGCATGAGTAGGGGAGCTGTCTGTTGTGCCTCGGGTTCACCTTCAGCCTGGCTTCTAGCTGTGGCCCGCAACACGTCCCGATATCGGCCCCGCGCGGACTCTGAGAGCAGTGCTTCATGAGCAGAGCCCTGCTAAGGGGCCGGATTTATCGTCGGGGTGTTCCGTGTTGGCCGCAGCTAGATGAGGGAGGAAAGCCAAACCTGTGTACTGGGCACTTTAGCGGAGTTCCTCCCATCTGAAAGAACTGACCTGGGAACAGATGTTGTCTAAAAGATTCTGTAAACTGACCTTGACGTGCAGGCCATGCTCTGTTTATGTAGAGTGAATATGGTGTTTTAGATTTGATTGGTTGATTTTGCAATAAATGTATTGGTATTCCTGGAACATGTCTTCATTCTTCATTATGCAAAACTTTGCATATAAAACACAGACAATGCACACACAACCATAATTTAACAACAACTCTTTTTGGTAGACAGAAATGGAAAGAGATCCTAGTAGATGTATCTCTGTACCGTACCAAAATGTCAATTGGTAATAGTTGCATCACTATTTGGGACTGAATTATCACCTCACCCATCTTGATTTATATCACTTTTGGGGACCTTCAGACAAATCCCAACATAGTGGGATCCTGCCTTGGACGCTCACTACACACCACAGACCCCTGGGCTGATTTCTGCCTTCGCAATAAAGTTTACTTTTGATTTGTATTGAGATCTAGAAAAGAACCCTTAATCTGAAGTAAGCAAAATATATGTGGAAATAAATATATTTTGAAATAAAATTCCATATTTTGGGACATGAACAAACTGGATTCTAGCTATATATATTTGTTTTAGAGTACAGCCCAACTTAAAGAAGATTCAGTATCTCTGGCTTCAACAAAGAAAGCCCGGACTGAGATACCCAATTGGGCTGTACTACACTGACCTTGAATCTGTACACTAACGGATGCACGGGGGGGGGGGGGGGGGGGCTAAAGTGGGAGCTGTTTATTCAGCTGCAGAGCTTCTGTTGAATTTATTTTTTAATAACCTTGAGGTGGCCGTGTGCTCATGTTTAAGGTGAGCAAGGACAAATTCTGTTTTAGTGAGTAAAGAGAGTAAGTAAATGAAAAACTTCATCAGTTATTGAATCTAACTAGCCCAACATTTTTCTCCACAATGCTAACATTTTCCTCAGATCTGGCTTCAGATGTAGTGTGTTCCCAATTACTTACACATTACGTGCTGTAGTGCAGGCAAGCAACAGAAACATGATTATTATACTATACAAGAAAAAGAAAAGACAAGTGCAATTTTCCCACTGAATTCGGGTCAAAATCAATATGTTTCCAGTCCTAGCTGTTCTCATTTTCCAAAACCAACAAGTGAGCCAATGACAGTTAACTGGAAAAAGAAATGGGTATCCAACAGCAACCCTCCAACACAGGAAATGCTGTGAACCGTGGAGCCTCAGGAGGTTCTCTGACCCCTCTAACACTGCAGTGCTACAGGTAGCACAACTTCCACACGTAGCACAACCTCCACACATAGCACAACCTCCACACGTAACACAACCTCCACACGTAGCACAACCTCCACACCTAGCACAACCTCCACAGGTAGCACAACCTCCACACATAACACAATCTCCACACATAACACAACCTCCACACATAGCACAACCTCCACACGTAACACAACCTCCACACGTAGCACAACCTCCACACGTAGCACAACCTCCACACATAGCACAACCTCCATTCATAACACAACCTCCACACGTAGCACAACCTCCACATGTAGCACAAACTCCATACATAACACAACCTCCACACATAGCACAACCTCCACAGGTAGCACAACCTCCACACGTAGTACAACCTCCACACGTAGTACAACCTCCACACATAACACAACCTCCACACATAGCACAACCTCCACACGTAACACAACCTCCACAGGTAGCACAACCTCCACACGTAGCACAACCTATACAGGTAACACAACCTCCACACATAACACAACCTCCCCAGGTAGCACAACCTCCACATGTAGCACAAACTCCATACATAACACAACCTCCACACATAGCACAACCTCCACAGGTAGCACAACCTCCACACGTAGTACAACCTCCACACGTAGTACAACCTCCACACATAGCACAACCTCCACACATAGCACAACCTCCACACATAACACAACCTCCACAAGTAGCACAACCTCCACACGTAGCACAACCTCCACACGTAACACAACCTCCACAGGTAGCACAACCTCCACACGTAGCACAACCTATACAGGTAACACAACCTCCACACATAACACAACCTCCCCAGGTAGCACAACCTCCACACGTAGCACAACCTCCATACATAGTACAACCTCCACACGTAACACAACCTCCATACGTAGCACAACCTACACAGATAGCACAACCTCCACACATAGCACAACCTCCACACATAACACAACCTCCATACATAGCACAACCTCCACACGTAGCACAACCTCCATACATAACACAACCTCCACAGGTAGCACAACCTCCATACGTAACACAACCTCCACAGGTAGCACAACCTCCATACGTAACACAACCTCCACACATAGCACAACCTCCACAGGTAGCACAACCTCCACACGTAGTACAACCTCCACACGTAGTACAACCTCCACACATAGCACAACCTACACACATAGCACAACCTCCACAAGTAGCACAACCTCCACAAGTAGCACAACCTCCACAGGTAGCACAACCTCCACACGTAGCACAACCTCCACACGTAACACAACCTCCACAGGTAGCACAACCTCCACACGTAGCACAACCTATACAGGTAACACAACCTCCACACATAACACAACCTCCCCAGGTAGCACAACCTCCACACGTAGCACAACCTCCATACATAGTACAACCTCCACACGTAACACAACCTCCATACGTAGCACAACCTCCACAGGTAGCACAACCTCCACACATAGCACAACCTCCACACATAGCACAACCTCCACACGTAGCACAACCTCCATACATAACACAACCTCCACAGGTAGCACAACCTCCATACGTAACACAACCTCCACAGGTAGCACAACCTCCATACGTAACACAACCTCCACATGTAGCACAACCTACACAGGTAGCACAACCTCCACATGTAGCATAACCTCCACACGTAACACAACCTCCACACGTAGCACAACCTACACAGGTAGCACAACCTCCACACATAGCACAACCTCCACACGTAACACAACCTCCACACAGCACAACCTCCACACGTAACACAACCTCCCCAGGTAGCACAACCTCCACACGTAGCACAACCTCCACATGTAGCACAACCTCCACACGTAACACAACCTCCCCAGGTAGCACAACCTCCACACGTAGCACAACCTCCACATGTAGCACAACCTCCACACGTAGCACAACCTCCATACATAGTACAACCTCCACACGTAGCACAACCTACACAGGTAGCACAACCTCCACACATGGCACAACCTCCACACGTAGCACAACCTCCATACTTAACACAACCTCCACAGGTAGCACAACCTTCATACGTAACACAACCTCCACATGTAGCACAACCTACACAGGTAGCACAACCTCCACACGTAGCATAACCTCCACACGTAACACAACCTCCACACATAGCACAACCTACACAGGTAGCACAACCTCCACACATAGCACAACCTCCACACAGCACAACCTCCACACGTAGCACAACCTCCACACATAGCACAACCTCCATACATAACACAACCTCCATACATAACACAACCTCCACACGTAGCACAACCTCCACAAGTAGCACAACCTCCACAGGCCACCTGGCTGAACTCCACCACGGGCCTTGTGCGCGTCCTCCCTCTGCGTTCCCTACTGGGACGGTGGAGCACCGTCATTGTGGCCTGAGTTTCGCTTTCGTTCACTTTTGGTTTGGGGGCTTTCCCGTAACGATTTACACCGGTGTACAGTTACAGGGGCTTTTGGTATTTATGTGAGAAACTGTTCGAAGACGACCGTGAACCCCCGTTAGTGAATCTCCCCTGCACGCACAAGTACACGCCACTCTGGAGACAAAAGACAAATTTGAAATGTTCCAAATTTGAACATGTTGAAAAATGACAGTGGATGTCAGGCTGGAGACACTGTAATGTGGTTAGTACGGGCTGCCACCTAACCTTGGGTGTATGTCCAAACTCCAGCCTTAAAAGTAGAAAGAATAAAAGAAGATCATGAGAACATCTACCGCATTTTGTGGGTCGTTACAGAAAGAATTTGGTGTGGCTTTTCAGTATGAAGGGGCATATGTAGCACTTTAGTTAGAGACATGGAATTCCAGGTGTGGTTCCTCTATTTCAGGTCATTTTTAACAGTATATAACTGTACTTTATTCAAAAACACCACTGCACTTAAGAAAACATCCATTTTGTAAATTAAGTATAACATCTAAATTACATTCATTTTTTACCACCCAACAATATTTTAAATTTTTTAAAAGCTACATTTGAGATCTAAACACAGAATACTTTAAAATACTAATCTGAAAACTTAAATGAGGTACATGCCCATGTCTGAGTGAGACATGCATACAATTAGTTTAGGAACATAACATTTCTAAAACTGCTGGTATATTTATAGTGAGAAGGCGTTTGGTCAGTAATGTTTATCTTAGAACCTGTTATCTATTTTTGCTAATACCTTGAAGAACGCTTATACATGTTTTGAATTCAGAAGAGTAACTCTACATTTACTTTTACGATTTATGAATGTGGGTTCTTACCCGAGATGACAAATATTACTCGATTCTATTGTCTAGGCCCCTATATATTATATTTAATGCGATTCTACCTTTGCTGTTATATGTTTACATTTTTAAGCAAATTTAAGCAAACACAGGGATTATAAAGATATATGGCAACTATTTTCTCCCAATCTTATTTTATGTTCCCAGCCTTCAATCTTTCTTTTTATAAACGGATGAATTCTCTTATGGGAGAAGGAAGGGGAGGATTTCAGTGGAAGATAAGTGGAGAGATATGAATATCCAGTTCATTAACTCCCAACAAAAAAACATTCCTAGTGTTCTGAGACACATTTAAGGGTTTTTAGTGAAGACACTATCATTTAAATCCACTTACCTTGATGTGCATGTATGGCAGCCAGCAGGATCGTTGCAGCAAATTCTGTGCCCTGTACACTCTCAATGTCAGTGGGCCCCTATAAATGCCAGTAAATGAGGCACATGAGCAAAATTGGCCCCTCTCCCTACTCGGGTCCTGGGTAGTCAGGTCCACTTTCCCCCCCACTACCACGCCCATGGCAGCCAGATTAACCGTACCAAATATTATGTGGGGTTAGTGATATGACACAACGGGGCAACGAAGCGACTGCACTGTCCTTCTGGACTGCTGCAGGTACAAATGATTCAGACACGTGAGACACGTTAAACTGACGAAGGTAAACAGGCGCACGGGTAGCAACCTTCTGCCCGCGTGTCCTGGACAGGAGCGTGTGGTCCCAGCGTGCACCAGACAACGCTGCGCTCCCTTGAGGAGCAGCAATGTCTGGCTTTCAACCACGTCTGCCTCTGACACTGTCAACAGATTCTTGTGTGTATTTATACATGCCCACCCTTAAGGGTGTTAGGGTGTATGTGTTTAGGGTGTGTGTGTTTTGGGTGCGTGTGTGTGTGTGTGTGTGGGTGGGTGGGGTGGGGGGGGGGGGGGGGTCCTGGTCTGCAGGTATCAACCTCACCAGCAGATGGCGGATGACTTTAAGGATCAGAGGTAATAAATGTGTCAAACGTGTGTTTAACAAACTCCCCATAGCATGCTTCTTGTCACAGTCGTCTGTGTCAACTGCTTGCCTGCGCTTCTTGTTTTTAAACCTCGTGGTTAATTGCGGCATGCATCAGCCAATCGAGAGAGATGGTGCCTCCAATCAAGATCGATGGTGGTGCTCAGAGGACTTGTTGGAAAAACTTCAAATACCCTGAGCAGTCGGAATGTGAAAATATAGCCTATGTTCGTGTGTGTTTTTTTTTTTTTGGCTGTCTAGTTCTTTGGCCGTTTTCTCAGTAGCTTTAGTCTTTTAGTCTAGTGTTTATCTATTTGGCCACGCCCCCAAATATTTTTTTATCTTTATTTTTTCACATTTTAAAAGGTGTCTGGACATTTTCCTAAATCAATACACTGTGTTCCAAATTCTACTGTGTTTGTGAGACCACATTTATGACTAAAATACTACATAAAGTTAGCCGATAAAAAGTATAGAGTATAAAAGGTCTTGTTTGATATGGCAATGTTGGAAATATATATACTGCATACTTCACAACCGTTGCATGACAGGATCCAGTAAACCACAAATAAAGCTATGGGCTGTGTTTGAAATAGCCTACTACAAGCTAATTGCGTACTGACGGGGACATGTGCAGTATGCAACCAAAATACATTTTTCTGTGAAAAACACGTAAAAGATACCTGGATGATGTACTACCTCAAAGATTCCAGTACATGACCAGAGTTATCTTTGTCGTTAACTGCATCTCATCATGCATCGGTGGTGGAAAATCTCTTCCAAGTGGGAGGAACCTTCATGTCACCTCGTAGTATGGCTTGCATTTGTCACATGCCAGATACGATATTGCATGGTGCTTCAGGAACCAGTATTCAGTATACATTATATACTGGGTGCAGTATGCACTATACTGTATGTAGTAGGCTCTTTCCAACAGATCCCTGGTCACGTACCAGAATATTAATTAGTATATTAAGTATACATCAAGTATATATTATATAGTATATATAATATATATTAAGTAATATAAAGTAGTATGACATCCAGGTAATTTTTGCATACTGAAAAAAAAAATGTGGTCACAATTGCATATGGCATAATGATTTGGGGTTGGTATCAGTACACGAGTAGTATGTAGTAGGCTATTTCGAACACAGCCTCTGTCTCTGTTGTGAGGCATAGTGTTTTTTGTCAAGGAGATGAGCAATGTCCACAGTGCCTTGACATAACCTACATGTACAGCTGTTTTCAGCATTGCCTGTCAACACTTGCTCCCCTGCCATGTTGTGACTTGAGTACAGCTAGCAGCCATCTCGAACATTTTTATTATGCAGCCCCATGATCCCCAAACAGCTGACCTAATTTTAGGAAGAAGGACATGACAAATTATTACGGTCCTATAAAAACACAAGGGAAACAAATGACTTTACAAGTGTTACAATTAGTTTTATGTCTCTTTATATTTAAAAACTCATATCTGACTTTACAGAGTCTCGTTTTCTCGGTTACATCTCATAACTCATCTCGAAAGTGAGAACAGTTTACCTCTTATTCTGGTCCTTTCCCTTTTGACATAATCTTTTTTCCCAAGAGGGCTCCAGATGGTTTGGTTGGATGATTTAACACCACTGGGCCATTTTGCACCTGTACATCCATAAAGACACATGCCTGCTTGTACACAATACACATTTATATTTAAATTACCTCTGCTGTGGGTCTCTGATGTCCAGTTGACATGGCCATCTCAGAAGTGCTGCGAATGGGTTTGTTCTGCAATGATAAATGACACTAAAAATGTCCATATGCTTTTTAAAGGCTTGAGACAGCATCGTCTGGTGTTCTTCGCCTTATGCGGAATTATTTCTCTATTCAAATTACTGTCTTTACTTTTGCGATATACTGACGCATCTGGGAAGTGGGGGAAATCATTGCAACACAAATTTAAAAATCTTAAAATTTCGAAATAAAAAATTGAAAGTGGCTTAATTCGGAACATTAATTTATTAATCACTCACAAATGAGACTCAATTTAAGATCCTTACGATAAAGTTAACGTTTTTTTAACGTTTAAACACTGATTCACACATGCACATATCGGGGGGGAAAAACTTAGCGAAGGTTCTACCGAGATTTGAACTCGGATCGCTGGATTCAAAGTCCAGAGTGCTAACCATTACACCATAGAACCACTTCCTGGTCTAGCAGCCATTATTTCAATATTTGTACAAAAGAGGCAATTCATCTATTCGGTAACTTATCTGTTCTTATCTGTTCTGTAACTTTTGTTCATAGCCAAGGCCGAATGCAGAGCTTAAATATTTTGAGCTTAAATCTATACAGAATAGAATATAGCATTGTGTACAGAGTAGAATTAAAGTTACCAGTATGTTTTTCTTGTTATGGACACTAAAGCAAGGAAAAAGAAATCCATATTTATACAATGAAACGTCTTTGCATTGCCTGTAATACCCCCAGGTGTTTGTAAAGTCAGAGCTCTTAGTTTTATTTCGCATTCAAGGTCTTTGGATTAAGTATATAAAGGCATACATGAATATATGAATCACCTTTTATGAGCAGACCGTCATTTTAACTGCACGTCAGGCCATTTTCCTGTCAATTTACCACAGAAATTACCCTGGAATTCCTGTTCAGACTGTTTTGTTAACCGTTCAGTTTCGTTTTCACGGTTATTATAATAACGTATATAGTCGCCTTTCTCATGACAGACATAATAAAATTGCAGACTCAATTTAAAATTGTTCATAGAAAAATCTAACCTTAAACCTATCACCAGTCACTGTAACCCTGAGCCTAAAACCTAACCCTGTCAACACCATTCCTCTTCAATGTAACATTAAACCTCAACCCTAACCCTGTCAACACCACTGCTCTTCATCTTAACCCAAACTGTAGGATTAAATGCAGTCACTAGGATTCAACTTTCAAACAGACTAAAGGATCTCCTTTTCATAAACAGAAATCTCACAAGATCACCAATGACATGACCTCATATATCTGATGTTTAGCTGTAAACATGATTGTTGCTTCTGACAAAGGTGTAACCAAAACATTGTTGGCACTTTTTTCAGATTATCCAAGAACTCGTCTCGCCATAATGACAGACTGCTTCTTCATAAAATACATTTATCAGATGTGAATCGTATTTATATTTGTTAATATAGACGTAGACATAGACAACGTTTATGTTTGTTTTAAGCCCGGTGAGAATCAGAGTTATGGTAAGTCTCTCAGGATTAACGCTATCAGTGAGGTCTGGTTGAAAACCACCAAACATATCCAACAATGTGATGATCTTCAAAACCTCCAGCCTGTGGCCCCTGGACGGTCCGAACCTTGTGTGCTACGTGCATCAGGACGATGAGACCGCAGCAGGGTCATGTTCGTCCTGACTGCTGAGAGTCCGTGACCACGTTGAGATTAGGTACGCTGGCAACTTGAATGTGTTTGACTGTTAGATGCTGAAGGGTGAAGCCATGCACGGCACTGTAGGCCTGTGTTTACACCTCACACTGCATAAGGGAAACACACTGATCCATTTGTTCGATCCACATCCAATGACCAACAGGCTTGGCTTTAACACAGAGCAAATAGTAAAACAGTGTGGTAACCTAAATCTGGATGTGAGATCTGACATTCAAAGCAAACTGACATCATTCGCTAAATTAAGGCCAGTGTAAACCACTACTGATTCTTCTCCTTATGCTATAGCCTCTACCAGTCTCCACATTTAGATTGGTGGTGTTGTACAAGAAAGAGCATCTGTGTTGCTATGGTGATTCTTTCCTATTCTGTAATGACAGCAAATATGAACCAATGTAAATGAACACCGTGTTACTGTTGAATGCAGTTTTTTATTAATGAGTTATCAACATGGTCTAACAAATGCAGAACAAATTACTGGTAATGCATACTATTAACACGTACTGTCGCAAATATAGAATACATTGTCACACAAACTCTGCAAGAACTATGGCTGCTAATTATGATGAAAATGCCTGCCAGGCAAAGAAAACGTAGCCTGCATTTCCAGCCTGCCATCACCTGGAAAGACCTTTCCTTTGGCTGAGTGAGGGGACTGATGACAAATTCCAGTCAGACATGTTCAATGTGATAAGACTTATTGCCCTCACAGGCCCTTATTGCCCCAGCCTGTGTGGTGAAACAAAGCCAGTCAAATCCAGCCCCTCTCACTGCCTGCTGACTTTGGGTCGGTTCCTGAGCACATGATGGCACGACACTGTCCTGCCTTTAACAGGGAACCAGGGACGTTTCCTTCACCAAAATGGTTTCTGATCAGCCACGAGGCCGATCAGAAACAAATCTACTAGGACGAGGAATTGTTATATAAAGATATAACAACATATATACTCAGAGATAAACAAGCTATTCACCAAATAAACAAAACTTTCTTTTGTTGTATTGAGACAGCATCTCAACAACAATCTTCAGAAGTACAATGTGTGAAACTGTGCCCTTACTGTGTATATATGTGAGAATACTTACCCTTAGCACGAGGGGCATAACAAATATCCCATTAGACTGCTCATCTGTAACGTGCTTGGGATCTTTTTGCCAGTGTCATTCCGAAATCCCATCATCAGATTTCAAATAAATGAACTCATTATGACATAGCAAGCAGAAAGATCCACGAGGATCAATTTGATTAGAGTTGGCAATGCAGAAAAAGGACAAGGTTTGCTCTTTATGTGATCAACAAGTTCAGCTTGATCTTAACCGGTTAGATCTGGAAACACTATTACAGTAAATGGCCAAATGTTTATGGAAACCTTGCCTTGTTACTGAGTTCAGGGGCTTCAGAGGTACACCCATTGCTAACGGGTGTATAAGATCAAGCACACAGGCATGCAATCTCCACAGACAAACACTGGCAGCAGAACGGGTCACACTGAAGGACTCTGTGACTTTAAACACACCGCTGACATGGGGTGTCACATTTGCTACAAGATCTGCCCCAGTCAACTGCACGTACAATTATGTGTGAAATGGAAGTTTGCAGGAGCAACACCAGCTCAGCCATGAAGCTTTAAGCGCTGAAGCACGTAGTGCATAAAAATGGCATAAAAATCTTCTGTTCCATCACTCACCGCACAGTTCCAATCCGTCTCTGGAAGCAACAGGAACTGTGTGCCAGGAGTTTCACAACATTGGTTTCCATGATTATCCCATAATGCTCACAAGCCTAAGAACCCATACCAGGAGCTGCAGTTGTATGGAGTGGTGTGCTGCACACCTTCACTGGACTCTTGAGAGGTGGAGATGTTCTCTGGAGTGATGAATAATGCTTCACTATCTGTCTGATGGACCAATCTGGGCTTGGAAGAATCTTTTCTGGTCACCTACCAGAAAGCATAGTGCCAACATCACATTTTAGTGGAGATGGGGTAATAGTCTGGACTGTATCTCAGTGTGTGAGCTGGGCCCCATAGTTCCAGTGGAGGATGTATGTGTGTCCCATTATCTTTTCTTGTCTCTGCCTGACTGTGCCCTTGTGAACAAAGCAAGGTGCGTGAAGATATGGTTTGGTTTGGGGGAATTCCCGCAGCATACGTTATTCTTTACGTTATTGACCATTAATATACATGCATTTTGTGATGATTATATATATATATATATATATATATATATATATATATATATATATATATATATATATATATATATATATATATATATATATGAAAGAATTTTATTATTTAAATTATTTAATTCAAATATCTAAGATAAACAAAACAAAAGTTAATCCAGTAAATGCTCTAGTTTTAATGTCTAGATGCTAGTTTTAATGTCCACCAGATGGCGTAAGTATTAGCTACTCGGCATGCGGTCTAGCGGCGTTGCATGACACTTAGTACAGGAGACAATAGCGTCGATTTATGAGCGATGTGGACATCCCAGTCCATAAATATTTTATGTAATGTCATCTTATCAACAGCTTGCATTTTACTCAAGTAACTTTGCTAGAAACATTAGACTAATAAGTCGGTATTTTTCTATCATAAGCCGACTGATTGATTTCATACTCTGAGCTATAGCATTTCAGGTAAACACTGTCAGGTTTGCACCAACAACGCTTCTAAGCTCATCCAGAACCTCTGGTCCATACACTAACAAAGCCCCTTTGCCAACTACTGAAGAAGTTTCTCCCTTTTGCAGTCGAAAACGGCTGTGATTGGCTGAATGTTCATAGGTAAAATGAAACCTACTATAAGTGATCGAGTTGGCGTGAGTGGTACTATCATGTTTAAAACATCTTGGAAGCAACTCAATAAGCCATCTCGACGACCCGGATGTCATTGCACTTGTCCATTCCAAAATGCTAGTTTCTCTCAGGAAGCTACTGAACCAAAATGGTTACGGTCATGCGCCTTGTGGCTTACAATACCACGAATGACCAGTGGGGGGCAATCAAAGCTCGTATAGATAACATGGATGTTTCGGACGCTCTGTTTCGTTAAACCTATATATGGACGGTGTGTGATGATGCATGTATGTCTACAAATTCTAAAGAATAATATGTTTTTACTCTTAATTTTTCGAGCATACATGTATGTATAAAATGGATTCACTAGCCTGTGTGTCTTCTGACCAACAGCTATAGGTTATTTTTCAAGTTCACTGATTCCTAGAAAGAAATAGACAAGAACAAAACCCATAAACAATGACATTGCACTGTACATTTTATCCAAATACATTTTGTAAGCTTGGAATGGTATTATACTGGGATTTTTTGTGAGCAATATATGTGTGAACCGTTGACTGATTAAGTGGTCTAGACTTGACGAAGGTAGCTAATGATTGTGAAGTGGAATTACTGTGTTCCCAGTAACACATGCCTGTGGGTGCAAATGTGTTTGATTGTGTTTGTGTGCGCATGTGTGAGAGAGAGAGTTCACGTAGGTTTGTGTGTGTGTGTGTGTGTGTGTGTGTGTGTGTGTGTGTGTGTGTGTGTGTGTGTGTGTGTGTACATGTTTGTGTGTGTGCGTGTGGCGACTGATGTGGGTCATTACTCTTTTCCCTGGGGAGAGGAGGGGAGAGGAGGGGGTAGGATGGATGGATAAGGGAGGGGGGGCCCGCAGGGAGGTGAATCGAATAACTCAGCCTGCCATCCCTGTGCTGACATGTGTGTGTGTGTGTGTGTGTGTGTGTGTGTGTGTGTGTGTGTGTGTGTGTGTGTGTGTGTGTGTGTGTGTGTGAGAGAGAGAGAGAGAGAGAGAAGGATTATATCAACCAATGGAAAATGTGTTTGTTCATTAGTTTAGTTCTGTATATAAGGAGCTCCTGCTCCATGATCTCCGTATAATTGTTCTTGCTTTAACGTGTTTACTCATGATGTGAGGTAACACGAGATCTATCAACTGTTTCCAAAAGAGAAGCAAATAAATCAATCAGTAACCGCACACCTTCACACTACCTGGTCAACGCGAAAACGGGATCCTACATTACTAATAGGACATAAAGAGCGAATAACTCCGGATTGACCATAGGCGCTATGAAGAGCACAACCTGGATCATCTCATCTTGGATGTGGTTTAGTGCAAACTTTAAAAATCCAGGTTTTGGTGAGACACTAACTTGTCATGAAAATATGCCACAAAAACTGGCAGTTGCTTATCACATTTAATACATTTAATACCACTAGTGTTACATCACCCTGCACTCACAAACACACACACACTCACTACAGTACACATGCCATCAGCATCTGACACGAACCACTCTGCAGTATAGCTCTGTAATACATTGACTTCCCCATGACTACTGTTAATAAAGGCAATCCCAGAAGCGGTACGGAAAGATCAGCTCCTGGTATTAAAATTCATACGGAGATAATGGCAATAATCCCCCTCCCTCCTGTAAGCTCTTTATTTCGATCTCTCGTTCAACAACATCCTTCCTCACCGTTCCTTATGCCAGTGTTTTCCCCGTGTGCTCCACGTTGAGTAGGTCGGGGATCTCACAGTGAGTAAACAGACCACCCCCACCAACCCACCCCCTCCGTCTCAACAACTATGGACCCAAATAAAACGGTCTTGCATCCGGAATACCAATTTATTTATTTGTTTATTTATGTGGTATGGGGCAAGGGACAACTTAGTCCATGTGTTGCAGAAACATGACCAGTGATTGATAACAGGCAAACAGCACTTGCGTCATTACCGGCCTAATCGAAAGAGGCTGTTCACGCTCTGAAATTCGGGTCCGTTTCTCAAGGATTTCCAAGGTCGACACATGGCCAGAAGATTGAATGGAAATAACGCAGTTCTGTCTTAGAGGCTACAGTAAACGTGTTTACTAGCACACACTGCAGAAAATGTACACATATATCTATATCACTGTAATATATATATATATATATATATATATATATATATATATATATATATATATATATATATATATATAATTTCTCCCAAAGCTTAATAGTAACTTTGGGCAAGTTAACAGAATCCAAATTGGATATTTTCCACTCAGCACGGTTACTGAATTACAGAATTACTGACGTTTGAAAGTGGTTTGATAATGCTACAAAAGAGACAAGGTTATGAGACATTTTGCATATACTGACAACCTACAGCAATCGACAGTTGGTAGTGTAAGAATGTAACACGAATCAAAACAATAATACAGATATTTACATTTATAATCACAAATATAATAGTTTTCATTACAAAAGCAATTGAATTCAAGCTCTATTCCGTGCAGCGAAAGAGTTAAATGTTTTCTCGGTCGTTTGTGTACACTTGATTGACGTTTTGGGGGACTATAGTAGTGACGCGGTCCAATCAGCTTACGGTCAGTTTACCCCCACGTGGGTGTGCTGAGCGCTGATTGGTGCTTTAGCTAATGTTGATTGTGGCTGGGTCAA
This sequence comes from Brachyhypopomus gauderio, assembly GCF_052324685.1. NCBI lineage: Eukaryota > Metazoa > Chordata > Actinopteri > Gymnotiformes > Hypopomidae > Brachyhypopomus > Brachyhypopomus gauderio. The sequence goes on along the minus strand of NC_135222.1, from coordinate 4,355,245 downwards.
ACCCCACGTGGAGCTTTCATTCAATCATTGAACAATTCAACTGCACCCGATTTTCTATTGAAATTCTACATATACTGTATATAAAATTTGAAGATCCAAAGGGGATATGTAACCTACAAATTGATATTTTGTCAGTGGTGTAAATGTAATTGATCAACATCGAAAACACGAGGTTTACATCATGCACGTTTACACAAAAATAGACGAGCCTTTTATTTTGATAACGAGCAAAATATTTTCAGGGCCTTATTCTGTATCAATTGCTCAACTCTTGCAAAACTGTTGTTGTTACGTTAATAAAGATCAAAGCACTAGCTCGGTCCCCCTAAGACTTTTATTTACAATTGCTAGCGAGAATGAGAAATTAGACAGGCAACCCCCCCCCTTCAGATACGCTGCGGGAGGGATTTGTGCGTGTTTCTCACAAGAAAAGAACTCGAATCTCCCATTGAAAAGCTGTGGAGGTTCAGCAAGGAAGGAGAGAGAATCGGGCGAGGAGGAAGGAGTGTTGTGTGAACGGAGCGGGACAGCGGGCGAGACAAAAGAGGCAGCGGCCGCGTCGAGAGTCGTGTCCGCCTCGGGAGCGAGAGAACCAGCTAGCCACGTCTCTTTCTCGGTTTTTTCACGGCAAAATATAACAGGGCGGGGAACCAGCGAGAGCCGAGCGCCGGTATTGTCTCGTTCGAGGTAAGGAAGACGGGAGACGGAAAGCGGGCGTCTCGGGCCGCGTTGCGCCGCTTCTCTGTGGCTCGGCGATAACCAGAACAAAGGGAGTCTCGAGCGAGGGGCGCGCGAGCCGAGAGCAGCGCGCGAGCTCCCGCTCCACCGTCGCCCCACTGCAACGAGGCCACATGCACTTGTGAGAGCCACAATAGCTTCAAACTCCCTCCTACATCCGCCTGCACAAAACAACGCTGGAAGAAGACCGCTAAATCACGACAAACCATCCGCAATGTTTCCCCAGAATCGACCCCCGGTAAGTTGCGCCACTTTACGAAAAAAAACATTATTATTGAACTGTGCATCGACTGTGTCCACTGGAATCCGTATTTTTATGCAGTGTGTAGACACCCTTTGTTTGTTGACCGTGTTAAACATTCCCGTAGGTTTTGAAACTAGCTTGTGGTGAAAGCAAAAATGGTTGGACCAAAATAACCACTTTTCGCTTCAAACCGGCCTTAAGATTGTTTTAAGAAGTAGTAGTTACCGTTCCGCCAAATGAACTGGTACTTTGGTACCCAAAGTTGTTTGATGGTTCATAATGGGCCAGGTCTCGAGTTGCTGGTGTGGGACGGTGGATCAGTTGTTTATCTTTGGTGTGGACTGGCGTTATAGAGGTCTGTTGGCTTATTACTGTACATATACTACACATAGTAAGCGAGTTTTCCTGGGTGTGCAAATGTGTTAATCAATTGTAACAGTGCAGCAGTGGACGAAATGTGATACATTGAAGCCCTGTTCATGTGTGTCCATGTCCAGTAGTGAACTATACTTGTACATTTCATGAATCATCAAACCTTTTAGGAAACATCATCTCCCAGTTCTGAAATAAACAACACAATCCTAAAATGTATAGACCATTTAGCATTTAAAAGTGCTTATTGTCTTCCTGAAACAAGATCTATATTAGCAGCTCGTAGGCCGTTGTGTTTGTAAATATCATGTTTTGTGGAGATAACACTGTGTCTGCTTTGTACAGGCAATGTATGGAATTCGTAGTTTTTTAAGAACAGTTAATAAATACGTGGTTGATCCAGGCGGCACATGGGGAGAGCCTCCCTGAGATTTCCCCATAGTTCACACTCCCTTCCCCCAGTGGCCCTAAGCACTACCCCTAGAATTCTCCACTGTTCATTTCCTAAGGGATGGAAATGAGATTCCACTAGGGAGTGGGGTTGTGTGACACGAAGGCAGATGCACCAGGGTCTGTGTGTGTGTGTGTGTGTGTGTGTGTGTGTGTGTGTGTGTGTGCCTGCCTGCCTGCATGTGTCTGCCTGCCTGCATGTGTCTGCCTGCCTGCATGTGTCTGCCTGCCTGCATGTGTCTGCCTGCCTGCCTGCGTCTGCCTGCCTGCCTGCGTGTGTCTGCCTGCCTGCCTGCCTGCGTGTGTCTGCCTGCCTGCGTGTGTCTGCCTGCCTGCGTGTGTCTGCCTGCCTGCGTGTGTCTGCCTGCCTGCGTGTGTCTGCCTGCCTGCGTGTGTCTGCCTGCCTGCGTGCGCGTCTGCCTGCGTGCGCGTCTGCCTGCGTGCGCGTCTGCCTGCGTGCGCGTCTGCCTGCGTGCGCGTCTGCCTGCGTGCGCGTCTGCCTGCGTGCGCGTCTGCCTGCGTGCGCGTCTGCCTGCCTGCGCGTGTCTGCCTGCCTGCGCGTGTCTGTCTGCCTGCGCGTGTCTGTCTGCCTGCGCGTGTCTGTCTGCCTGCGTGTGTCTGTCTGCCTGCGTGTGTCTGTCTGCCTGCGTGTGTCTGTCTGCCTGCGTGCGTCTGCCTGCCTGCGTGCGTCTGCCTGCCTGCGCGCGTCTGCCTGCCTGCGCGCGTCTGCCTGCCTGCGCGCGTCTGCCTGCCTGCGTGCGTGTCTGCCTGCGTGCGTGTCTGCCTGCGTGTGCGCCTGCGTGTGCGCCTGCCTGTTTGTGATGCCAGAACCTTGGGCTGTGGCCTTCATTCACTTATTCAATTCACCTCAACTTCTATTATCATCGTACCAATACACAATTGTGTATAGCAGTGTATGCAATGACAGAATGCACTTTAGCAAGCCCTCAGTGTAAATATATAACACGGTGCAGTAAAGAAAAACATACTTCATATCTGGATTGAGCTACCAAGCTTGGGCGTTTGTGTTTCAGTGTGTCCTTTTCCCAAGCTTGGTGCTCCTTGTGAACGTCGTGGTGAAAGATCTTCCTCAGGAAGAGCAAGGAAAATCTAATGGGAATAATTGAACACTATGTAACATGCAACCTGGTCTTGGATACCCTGTTAAACATCGTTTTAGGTGCAAAAAATGGCAAAAAATAAATACACTCACACACTTCTGAAACAATCATAGCTGTTATCAAATAGTCTCTGTATTTTTATATTCAGGATGTATTTTCTCCAATAGGTACACCCAGCTATTTACAGTCTTACAAGTTGAACAATCAGGACTCTCATAATTAAGTACCATGACCTACATTTCCCTTGGCTGTCATTTAAGGTAGACATCTGTGGCCCTGCGTGTTGAGGGCCAACTCCTGTAGCACTTTAGCTCAGAGCCTAATCCAACACTCTATGTACGGTCACACAAACAAACACCTACAAACACCTTCTAGCAGAGTCAGATGTGGCTAATTATTAATATTATTATGGTCTGTGGTAGGTGAGTCTTTCAGGAACACATCTGAAGACTAATCTGAACTCATTTAAGCTGAGAATTGTCTCTGGTCATTGGGGGGGGGCTTGGTGGATGTGGGCAGCTTCCTTCAGCTCTTCTGCGTAGAAGTTGTTCCTGTTTTTGTGAGTCATGGGGCTGCCTCCCCTGCCCACATCCCACATTCCAGCTTCATCTGCCGGAAAAAAACGAGACACTCGGCCTAGATCAGAAACCGAGGATACATTCCTCCAGCTTCGGCTCGCCGGGGACGTACCGCGGCTCGGCGGGTGAGCGGGTGCGGGAGAGTCTCCATCGTCAGTCCAGCCTGTGCTTGAAGTTTCTCACATGCCCGACGGCTCCTGTCACTCAGGCCCTGGAAGCCCGCCCGGGCAGCACATCCACTGCAGAACTCGCGTCCCGGATCCGGAGCGGTTGTGGAGTATGATGCAGCTGTGTAAAATCCCCAGAACAGAAGGGACAAACAGTCTCGCGGTTACCTAATAAAGGAAGGCACCTACAGCAATTAATGCATCAGACAAGGCAGCCGTCCAGCACCGCTAATGCATCCTGACAGCAGTGGAAATTTGCATAACGAGCTTGTGGAGATGGGAGAGAAAAGATGTGTGGCACTAATGAAACAGGTGCCAGCCCCACCTCCAAAAACACACACACACACACTGGTGCTCTCGCACTCACACCAGCCCCCCGTGTGTGGAAGTTGCAGATTTCTGGGCCATATCTTGGAGATCCGAGCCGATCAGTAAAATCAGCCGACGCTCGGGTCAGAATCCTGGGGGCGGTGCTTTAATATGCAAATAACCGGCAGTTGTTGACACTTTATTTGAATGGTTCGTCGAGTCCTAAACTTCAAAGGCTTTCCGCAGGGCCGCCACACACACACACACACACACACACGCTCGTCATGCTGTGTGCTGTGTTTGCGTATCGCACCTCCAGGATAAAGGAGGTGCGATACCTCCAGGATAAAGGAGGTGTTCTCTCCCTGGGAAAGGAAGGCGGCTGCTCGGTGCTCAGAGGTGCTCTTGTGTGAGCTTGGCTGGATGTTAACGCTAACTGTTTATTTCCTGGGAAAGTGCGATTATAATTAGCACACCCGCTCACTCCGCGGGGGCATCTCCAGTCGGGACTTCCACCGAAGCTCAAGTAACCGATGATGTCAGCGGCTGCGTGCGAATCTCTCTCATTAGTTCGGCACGTCCGCCTCTTCCACCCTAGCCTGTCTTTACGGATCACGTTTGCAGATACGTCTGATCGCTGAAAGGTGCCAGTCAAGTCTTTCGCTTTTACTCCCGAAGCTTCTAGTTAGTTTTGGAGGGCCCAGTCATCTCCCGTAATTCGTGCGGGAGACAGAAACGTCGTCTTCAAAGAGGGAGATAAACACGGCGGCAGATGTCGGCGCGCCCGGCCTCTGAGGCCGCCCGGCGTCACGGAGCTTCTCGGGGAGAGCCAGCACGGGAGTCATGTGCTTCTCCCGTCAGACCTCTGACAAAATGAAAGGAACTGTTGTTTCAAACCCTGAGGGGATAACAGCAGTCTCGGTGCTGGGCGGGCGGGCTGGCGGCGTCTGAGCCGGGGCGTGAGCTGCGAGATGTGCCACTGTCTGCACTTGCTCATGTGCCTTTCAGCACGTCTGTAAAATGGTAGACATGTTTGAAATGTTCGCATGTGGAAAAAAAAAACAAGTATTTACAGAGCGAGAACTCTGCGATCAAACTTCCCGTGCTTTCCCCATCTCGGAAATAAATAAATAAACAAATGTGGCGATGTACTTGCGTTTGCGTATAAATATAGCCAGACGCTACCTATAGAGTGCCTTCACTACACATCTACAGTCTCTTTTTACTAAAGAAGTAAGTAGTAGTTGGACATCGTTTCCCTTTAAAGACCTGTGGTGCTGAATTTAGCACCAGTTTTAAATCATTACCAGCCCTGGGTGTCTCTTGGATCTTCCCACACTGATTCAGTTAAAACTGGGGCGGTTTAATGAGCCCAGGAGACAAAGGGCATTGCACGTCTGACGCCTCTGCTCAGCCCCACGGCTGTGGCTCTTGGCAGGACGCCTGAGGGACCAGACCGCACGACGTTACTGAAGATGTGCCAGCAGGTTCCCTGAACACAACAGATATGGTGAATCTGTGCAAACGTGGACCCAAAATGGCTGCCACGCACTAGCCAACGACACGGGACTTGAGCCAAAATGGTTTTGTCGTGGCAAGGCGGCGGCAGACTTCGGCACTGCTCGTGGTGGGGTCGGTGTTCAGGGCCACTTGGTAGGGCCCTTCAGTGAAAGGGCCCTATTTCCTTTTCCGGAAGTGTCTTTGCACCTGTGCATAGAGGCGCACAATAGGAGGTGCATATCAGAACAGAGGCGGTGGGGGTTGTGAGATGAAGAGAAGGAATAGAACACAATCTCCCTCCCTCCCTCCCTCCCTCCCTCCCTCCCTCCCTTCCTGGCTTTCTTTCCCCCCCTCCCTCCTTTGGCCTTCCTCCCCTTGTTCCTCGGGCTCCTTTCTTTAGCATGGGAGGAGTAATTGATGTGTGTGCGTGCTCCCTGCTAGGTCGGAGCTGCGTGAGTCCAGGCATGGGGGCGGTGGATTGAATTGCAGTGCTGGAGAGAGGAGCTCGTTATGGGCCCTCTAACAATGCACCAGCCCTCTCCTGAGCCCCCAGCCAAGGGGCTTCCTTCACCCCCACCCACCCCCCAAAGTCCCCTCTCAGAGCCCCCACCCCACCCCGCATTGACCTACCCTTTGCCACCTTTCTCGAAGCGAACTTCGATTGTCCTCTGCCTCCGCGTGTGTGTTTGGATCTCATGCACAGACGGGTTGCAGGACGCCGACGGACGTGCGATCGGGGATCTCGGGTCACCTCGCGTGTCGCGAGCGTTTAACTAGCGTGGTTCGCACAGCGGTTCGGTTACCACGCAAGCAGACATTACATGGGTTGGAAGTATGGCAGCGTTCGGGACAGTCCACTAACACACATCCCCCCCCCCCCCCTCTCTCTCTCTCTCCGGGCTCGTTAAATGGGGGTGGGGAGGAAACGAATGTGTTTGTGTGAGCAAAACGCAGAGCAGCAGTGTGTGTGCGCGGGCGAGAGGTCCTCGGCTCAGACGTAGCGCCCGGCCTTCCAGCTCCAGAGGGGCTTTGTCTGCCTGTCCGCATGCGTTAGCCTGAGGCCGGGGGCCTAATTGGTGCGGCTGGCACGGAGCAGCTAGCCTTGTGGGTAGAGCGCTCTGAGGGGGTCCCTCTTTCCCGGGTCCTTTCTAATCCGGGCTTAATTTTAAGCAAATGTCTTAATTTGAACAGATAGTCTCCTCCGCTTGTGCACGCACATGTGCACATACTGTCATGTACGCCTATGCTCACACACACACACACACACACACACACACACACACACACACACACACACACATCTGTCTCTAATGCATTATCCCCTAACAATGGTCCCTGTGTCAGACCCCCCCCCCCCCCATCATTACTGCTCGTGGTGGGGAGCTTGTCTTTCATCTGTGCCCTTCAGTGTTGCCTTGTACACAGTGTCTGAGTGTGTATGCATCACACACACACACACACACACCCTCACACCCCTCCCCAACCCAAAAGGAACTACTTTGTGCATTCATAAATGTTGATTTTGTAAAGTACTTCCTGCTAGTGTCATGTGCTCTTTAGCACACAGTCCTGAGGTTCTGAAGCATGTTAACTGAGCACACCCAGAACTGCTGTTACTAATGCAAGGGATGTCCTAGTCCTGTCCCTCAAAGACATTCAGTGAGCCTGTAACTTCTTCCGTACCCAGGCTGTAAATAGATTCACCTTGCACGCATACGCACGGCCACGCCCACTTTCACACCCCCCCTCTCCTCTGTTTTTCATGCAGGCACCTCTTCAGCCACCCCCCGGGTCCTCGGTGGCAGCGGCTGCAGCAGCACCGGCTCAGTCTCTGAAGCTCACCCTACCCCGAGACCCCTGGACCGCATCAAGGAGGAGTTTCAGTTCCTCCAGACCCAGTACCACAGGTGAGATGTTGCCTGGACTCCACCCCCACCCGTGAGCCGACGCCTCCGGTCACCTCTGCGTTTTAGCGTTAGCGTGTAGCGCAACCGCTGTGGAGAACAAACGCCCACAGCGCCCATAAATGCCTTAGACTGTAAACGTAGCAACAGTCAAAGTTTTATCACTTCTAAGGCTAATGGTTCTTCTCCTGAAAAAAACTGCTGTTGTCATAGCGCTATCTAAGGGGGGGGTGGGGGGGGGGGGGGAAATATCGTGTGGTACGAGTCTCTGTTTGTACTGGTGATCTCACTGGGAGTGGAGCAGGAGGTGAAGATATCAAGTCTTTTCTTGATTGGAAGGAGGTGATATAAACTAGGGAGAACGGGGTGTCCCCGAGGGTCTCGGTTTACGTTTATTTTTAAAAACCATTAATATTGGTTGGATTTGTTCAGAGAGGGCATGTTTCCACCAGAACCACAAAGCCCGCTGAATTCCTGAAAATGGTCAAATTCTAGCTTGGAACTGCTTTGCTCACATGATGCTCACACTCCAATACCCCTGCTCTGTCTTAAACACACACACACACACACACACACACACACACACCCCCCCCCCCTTTGATTCTGGGGCATTTGTGCATGGTGTTTGATGTACCCTCTGAAGTCCAGGAATGTGTCCAGATCAGGCACGGCTGGCATATTTGGGTCTCTGCTACACCCCCTGTCTCCCATTCACCCCTCCCCCAGCTCTCTCGCTCTCTCTCTGTCTCTCTCTCTCTCTCTTTCTGTTTGTCTGCTTCCTCTCTGTCTTGGCACACCTTCACACGATTGTCACTCGGGCTCTCTGAGGCGTGATGACCAGGCCCGTCCCTCTTTCCACACTCCCATTGTTGGGGCCCCATTCAAGCGCTCAGCCCAATCAAATCAGAGCCTCCCTGTCCAAATAGCAGCCCAGCCATCCTAATGGCTGCTGAGTTTGTGCATCTTTCATTGACGCTGGTGCATCAGTGTTGTCAGCTAGACACACGCACACACACCCATGCACACACACGAAACCGGTTTAAAAATGAATAAATAAAATAAAAACTCCATCAAATGAATTTTCTCCCTGTGTTGCATTCACTAAACATTTGACTCTGACCGCTGATGCATGAACGCTGCACATTGTCATTCTGTAAAACGTTCACATGTCTTTGATCTTTGCACGTGGCCAATGCAGGAAAATAAATCGGTGTCTAACCGAACGCAGAGCCACAACGGACGCCAAGCCGTGCGTTCGGATAATATTCAAAAGCGTTGAATAAGTTCATGGCCACCGGAGATTGGTTGTGTGGGAGTAGCTGCATCACACCATTCACTACTGGCAGAGAACCACCACCACGTTCGGAGGGGCATGGAGGCATCACGGGGGCTCCTGCCATGGTCCCACCCCTCCTGTGGGTCAGGAGAAGGAGAGAGAGAGGAGGTGAGAGGAGGCCCACTGGCAGCTCCTCTGCTCTCTCTCCCTTCCCCAGTGCCAGGCAGCATTGTCTTACCTATAATCAGGGCCTCTGGGGGTTAGCTGTGTCCTAGGGAAAACATGCCCCACACACACACACACACACGCACTACATGCTGGCAGAGACAGATCAGGGCTATACATAGCGTGGCTTAGATTTTAATTTTAGCTCTGTTGATTGAAGCTGCCGTCTGATTGTTGGATTAGGGGATGGGGAAGAGATGGCGGTAAAGTGAGGTGAACTGAAGGGCGTGTGTGTGTGTGTGTGTGTGTGTGTGTGTGTGTCTGAGAGCTTTAGTAGAAAAGGGACCTGCTTCCTTCTACCACTGGGCAAAAGAAACAGGCACCGGGTTGACCAGCCCACATCTGGACCAGCTGCAAACTGCAGAAAACAAGTGTTGCTGCATGTTTTTGTGTGTGTGTGTGTGCTGCTATGAGCTGTTCTAAATAGCAGGGAGAGAGAGAT